>NC_136634.1:26897609-27005109 GCF_949748355.1 Melanostigma gelatinosum
CGTGATGTTTGACTGGCCCTCAGACCCTTTCACAGCCGACGTCCTCTGAAATATGCGTGCGCATGGCTCAAGTTCTACACAATTCAAACAGGATTACAACGGGTGTGTCAGTGTAACAGGTCAGCCGAACGTGTCCATGGTTGCCCATAATAACCTGAATGGTTGTTGGATAATAAACAGAGATTCGAATTTATTGAAGGCTTTTACGAGGACACCTTGATGTTCTGTTGGCGACAGCTGAGCGGCACCAGTGAACACGGTCACTGCTTAAACCAAAACACCGGTGGCATGTTGATTACCACTGTAGCGGCCATATTGAATGTGAATGAAGTCCGACCTCCGAGTCTCTGTCATGTGGATCATCTGATATCTCTGTAGATATCTGGACACGACATGTATTCTATTCACTATTTGTTCAGGTTGCATTCTGGATCTTTGGTGGTCAATGTCCTCACATAGCTTGATAAACTCTGCCATACATCCGTGTGCACACTAGGTTTCCACCATCTTTAGTACACACGTTGACATATCAATAAGAAAGTACCTGTAAACCGATCAGCACCCCAGTCAGTGAAGGAACTCCTGGTTCCTCAGTGAGGTCAGCACCTCTCATAGGGGGACCAGCACTCCAACAACCTTTGTGATCCATGCTAAGATCTAACCCTGAAGTCTCTCATCCTGAACCAGAATTCAATTTGATTTGAGTTCATTTCATTATTTTTGATGCTACCAAAAAGCACAACAGCTCCAGCAATGTAAATCAGACTGATTCCATCTCTTTATAATGAAAGCACATAAAAGGGATGCAAGCAACAGGGACAGAAACACGTCAACACAGACCAACCAGGCTGCACTAGTATCTCAATTAACAGAAGCCGCGGTGCGTTAGTCCGTTCATTATTGGAACATGAGACGTGGGGTCAGCTCGTCAGCATGTGGGTCAGCAGTCGTCCCTCCAGTGAGTCGGTCACATGTTGTGTTCTCCAGCAGCGAGCAGCGGCACGGAACAACACGCTGTTTGTCCGGCCCACACGAGCTGACCTTGATAGATTAGACCCAGAGAGGCTTTTCTGTCTGACACAGAGCCATGATAAGTCTGTGTGTGAAATAGTTTTTCCTCTTCTCAGAAATATGGCTGCTGGACGAGGACAAGATTGTGTGTGTGTGTGTGTGTGTGTGTGTGTGTGTGTGCTTCTACCAACCAATCTTCCTATCTGTGCCTGCTAATAAGCAACTCCCCTCCCACCTAACCAGATCATATATCTGAATATAAGTTATTGTTACAGCCCACAGTCTGACCGCTTCTATCTCTGTAACAGCACACAGCCTCACTGCTGCTGCATTCTACACATCAACCAGAATGAGATGCAGAAAATCTGCTTTATGGTTGATTTGAAACCAAAAACCTGACTTTTCTTTTTAAGGGCAGTGCTCCTTTTTATTTTGTCCTGAGTGCACAAAGAACGGGGAGTGGACGGCTGAGACAGAAAGAAATGAGACGGTGATAAAAAGCCCAGATAAGAGAATGAGTGTGTTGTGTAGGAGTTGATATCAATGTTATCTATCTGTCTTTCTTTCCACTCTGCGAGCCCTTCTGTTGTTTTTTGAGCCCTTATCTTGCTGCACCAAAATGCCAGGAACAAAAAGGGGAGAAAGAATGAAATTACCGTGCAGATTATTCACGGGGTTTGGCTGATAACATGTTGATGCCAAAATTAGGACCAATACACAATGCACTTTTTCTTTGCTCTGCAAGTGTTTTTTGTAATGTGTGTGTGTGTGTGTGTTAAGGTTGATTCTTGCCGTTGCTTGCTATTAGCAGATTAGACCTCATTTAACTCTTTATGCCCTCCCTGACATCAATTCATTACACACACACCCTCTGTCTCTCTAAACACACACACACACACACATTCTGGTGGGCCCAGATAAGCTCAGTCCTCAATCTGTCTCTAATAGAGAGGCATCAACCGGCAGCAGACAGGTTTGAGTTTCCACAATGACGGAGCCCAAACATCGTTGTCGACAATGGTGGCAGGAACGGGCCGCCCTGATTGGCTGCTTTGTACCACGTCCGATGCCGTCCCAACAGAAGACATGAAGACAGGCGGGTCAGCAGCTTGACCCCACTTTACATCTGAATCCCTAATTGCTCCTATGCTTAAAACAAGAGCTCTGTATTCCCTGCTGACTGTGTGTGTTTTCCTCTCATGGTGTAGTGTTTGGTATAATTCAGCATAGTAGTCCGTATTGCTTCCACAATAACTCTCATTAATTCAAAGCTAGACCAAACTTGGAAACCCACCTGACCTGTCAGACTAAAAGCACGGATTTCTGTTTGAGAAATTTGCACGGAACTTTATAAACACAGATGTTAATCGTTCTTGCTTGCACACGCCGACGGAACATCTGCGTGGGGGTAACATCTGCGCATTTCTGGATGTGGAAAAAAATGTTTGACCAATACAATCCTCTGGTCTAAGTGATTAACACTACCACTGTGATTCTGCAAAAATAATTAGTCATGTGATTCTGTGAGTAGCACAGATAATGTGTAATTTTAGAACAATGGGCCGCTACGACTACTTCAACAACCAAATAAAGAACATTGTATAGCTGGAGATCGCCCAATAAATGGGATATGATGAGGATGGTAATGTATCTTTCGTATACTTGTTATGTTTTGGTCACGGAACAGCTAATGTTAGCATTAGCAGGACATTTATTTGATGTATTGTGGAGGTAATGTTAGCCCCCTTAGACATTGTCTGTCGGGAAAGGTTTTTGTTGTGCGGAGTGGAAGCTGGCGCCATAGACAAAAATGGAACACGGCAATGCCGATAATTTAAATTTACTGAATATTTTCACGATAAATTTATCTGTTTATTTTTTTATAAGATGAACACCAAGTGAAGATAAACACAGAGTGAAGATGAACACCTAGTGAAGGTGAACACCTAGTGAAGGTGAACACCTAGTGAAGATGAACACCTAGTGAAGGTGAACACCTAGTGAAGATGAACACCTAGTGAAGGTGAACACCTAGTGAAGATGAACACCTAGTGAAGGTGAACACCTAGTGAAGGTGAACACCTAGTGAAGGTGAACACCTAGTGAAGGTGAACACCTAGTGAAGGTGAACACCTAGTGAAGGTGAACACCTAGTGAAGGTGAACACCGAGTGAAGGTGAACACCGAGTGAAGGTGAACACCTAGTGAAGGTGAACACCTAGTGAAGGTGAACACCTAGTGAAGATGAACACCTAGTGAAGATGAACACCTAGTGAAGATAAACACAGAGTGAAGGTGAACACCTAGTGAAGGTGAACACCTAGTGAAGATGAACACCTAGTGAAGATAAACACAGAGTGAAGGTGAACACCTAGTGAAGGTGAACACCTAGTGAAGGTGAACACCTAGTGAAGGTGAACACCTAGTGAAGGTGAACACCTAGTGAAGGTGAACACCTAGTGAAGATGAACACCTAGTGAAGATGAACACCTAGTGAAGATGAACACCTAGTGAAGATGAACACAGAGTGAAGGTGAACACCTAGTGAAGATGAACACCTAGTGAAGGTGAACACCTAGTGAAGATGAACACCTAGTGAAGATGAACACCTAGTGAAGATAAACACCTAGTGAAGATGAACACCTAGTGAAGATAAACACAGAGTGAAGGTGAACACCTAGTGAAGGTGAACACCTAGTGAAGGTGAACACCTAGTGAAGGTGAACACCTAGTGAAGGTGAACACCTAGTGAAGGTGAACACCTAGTGAAGGTGAACACCTAGTGAAGATGAACACCTAGTGAAGATGAACACCTAGTGAAGGTGAACACCGAGTGAAGGTGAACACCGAGTGAAGGTGAACACCTAGTGAAGGTGAACACCTAGTGAAGGTGAACACCTAGTGAAGGTGAACACCTAGTGAAGGTGAACACCTAGTGAAGGTGAACACCTAGTGAAGGTGAACACCTAGTGAAGGTGAACACCTAGTGAAGATGAACACCTAGTGAAGGTGAACACCTAGTGAAGATGAACACCTAGTGAAGATGAACACCTAGTGAAGATAAACACAGAGTGAAGGTGAACACCTAGTGAAGGTGAACACCTAGTGAAGATGAACACCTAGTGAAGATAAACACAGAGTGAAGGTGAACACCTAGTGAAGGTGAACACCTAGTGAAGGTGAACACCTAGTGAAGGTGAACACCTAGTGAAGGTGAACACCTAGTGAAGATGAACACCTAGTGAAGATGAACACCTAGTGAAGATGAACACCTAGTGAAGATGAACACAGAGTGAAGGTGAACACCTAGTGAAGATGAACACCTAGTGAAGGTGAACACCTAGTGAAGATGAACACCTAGTGAAGATGAACACCTAGTGAAGATGAACACCTAGTGAAGATGAACACCTAGTGAAGATAAACACAGAGTGAAGGTGAACACCTAGTGAAGGTGAACACCTAGTGAAGATGAACACCTAGTGAAGATGAACACCTAGTGAAGGTGAACACCTAGTGAAGGTGAACACCTAGTGAAGGTGAACACCTAGTGAAGATGAACACCTAGTGAAGATGAACACCTAGTGAAGGTGAACACCTAGTGAAGATGAACACCTAGTGAAGATGAACACCTAGTGAAGATGAACACCTAGTGAAGGTGAACACCTAGTGAAGGTGAACACCTAGTGAAGATGAACACCTAGTGAAGGTGAACACCTAGTGAAGATGAACACCTAGTGAAGATGAACACAGAGTGAAGGTGAACACCTAGTGAAGATGAACACCTAGTGAAGGTGAACACCTAGTGAAGGTGAACACCTAGTGAAGATGAACACAGAGTGAAGGTGAACACCTAGTGAAGATGAACACCTAGTGAAGATGAACACCTAGTGAAGATGAACACCTAGTGAAGATGAACACCTAGTGAAGATGAACACCTAGTGAAGGTGAACACCTAGTGAAGGTGAACACCTAGTGAAGGTGAACACCTAGTGAAGATGAACACCTAGTGAAGATAAACACAGAGTGAAGGTGAACACCTAGTGAAGGTGAACACCTAGTGAAGCTTAATATAACACAGGTAGCCACAGGCTACGGTATGGTTGCGGTCCTGGCAATGGAACAATGCATACCACCCACAAGTGGTAAACAACCAACATTAAACAACACTTGGTAAAACAAAAGATTACACAGGTTATCTCTCATTTTGGAAATGAGAGTGGGATTGTCTATAGGCCTAAACCCCTGAGTGAGACAGAATTTATTCTTTTTCTCTCATGAGCTTTTCATGAACTCACTACTGCTCGTAGCATCTTTAAGGTGGCACATTGAGCCAGCTTTATGAAAAGTGAGTAACATGTGGATGGTAAAATGACTACAACTGTTTGATGTTTCGTGAGACATGTAAAAATAGAAAGTTACTGCTCAAAGCTTGCTTCTCTTTAAATAATCAAAAGTTTTTATTCAGTTTCAAACACCTAGACAATCAACGGCCTCCATTTATATCATAATTATAGCACGATATATATATATCTATATATATATATATATATATAGATATATATATATATAGATCATTATGAGGTTTCTCAGTGAAAGGATATGGACTCACCCACCTCAACTAGATATCCATCTACAGTGTGTGTTGCCAGGTACAGAAGATTAATGAGCCAAAGTACAGAATGATAAACCGTTAATTTAATACCTCATAAAAGATATTTTATGAGGTTATATTCCTTATTTTCTGTGGTTAGATTTTATGAGGTTATTCTAACGGAGATTAGGATCTCAGCGGGAGAGAGAGAGAGAGAGAGAGAGAGAGAGATCCTTGTGTTTCACACTCGACCCTCTTTTTCACCGTAGGTCACCTGGTATGCTACCCTCTGCCCCCCCCCCACCCTGCTTCTAGCTCAGGTTACCCACACAAGTGTGTGTGTGTGTGTGTGAGAGAGAGAACAAGCACACAGTTTTACACATTTCTTTTTACAAATCAACATTTCATCGGCTTAATGAATATCAAAACAGTTCATTATTTTGTCTACGGTCCATCATTAATCGGTTTGAACTCATGTGCCATAAAACGCCACGCAAAATTCTCAAGTTCCAACATTTGCAAGCGTGCATTTCCACAGATGATTGCGAAGGCAGGATAACGGTATATCGGACATCGTCTGTAATTCCCTCCGGCTCATCGCGGCTTCCTTGGCCTCACCTCTTTGTGCCTCTTTGCCCCCCCCCTGCCGTCCACCTCCCCCTTCCATCACCAGCGAGTCCTCTTGTCTGTGTATTAGTATTAGCAGCGCAGTGGTGTCCACTGAAGTAAAACAATCTGCTGTAATCTATCAACGTGTTATCGGCCCTATCTGAGAGCCGAGAAAGCCAGGGCCGGGGCTGTGGCGCCGCTCTCCGGAGCTGATAAAGTTTCAGAGTTCAGCGATGATGAATGTTAAGAAACTACACCCTCGTTACGACGATGTGGACTTGGCAAAGCGGAGCGATGGGGAGGGCGGCCGGGCGGAGGTGGAAAGTGGAGAAGAAGGGGAAGAAGAGGAGGGTGATGGGGAGGGGAGCGAGAGAGGGAAAGGAGGTCGTCTTGGCATCAGTCGTGGGTCGAGGGGTCAGGCCCCGGTGGGTGTTGCTTCTTTTTTAAACACACACACACACACACACACACACACACACACACACACACACACATACACACACACACATACACACACACACACACACACACACACACACACATACACACACACACAGACCAGGTCTGTTCTTTCCTTGGGTTTCTCTGCACCTGAACAGGGCTCACTTTCTTCTTCTTCCCCACCTTTAATAGCGCAGCTTCTGTGTCAGTTATGATGTTTTAACCCGAGCAAAAAACCTTTGTTTTTTCTTTCAACTCTGCACAAAATAGCAATGAAAATATCCTTTTATAATAAATAAGAACGTAAGCTCGCCTTACTTGTCTCAGAAACATTGAATGATTTTTGCAAGTGCATTTCTTATTGTGGATCTTTGGACAGATGCACACATTGATCAGCTGTTAAACAGCAGGATTTTCATGGCTGTTTTTTAATTCCCTTTTATTTACTAGAACTTAACAGATGGGGTATTTCAGGATCCCCTCCCCTTTCTTAAAGGTTACCTGCAGGCCCAACTATGTCGCGTCGGTATCAAAGTTCTCATCATCGGCCAACTCTGCAGTCAGTCCGTCCCCGTGAACATATCGACAGCTTCTATCTCGCAGCCATCACGGTCAGGCCTCAAAGTCCCCCGATTACGATGCGGGCGATAAGAGAGAGGCGGTTCACAACAGCAACGGCACAAAGGCCTGATAAAGCATTAGCTAGTTAGTCCACTGATGATTAGTGGGCCATATCTTTTTACACCCATGCTATTTTTAAATGGGACGTCTTGATTTGACAGAGGTGTGCACTTGAACAAACCGGGTGGTGTTGGTCCTCTGAGCGGTTGTCATGTGAGTGAAAAAGGGGAAACTTTTGAGGAGCCCTCGATGCTGCAAACTGCTTGGGAACAAAGCGGCGTCTGCGGCGGAGCTACCCAATGACCAGCATTCTTAGCGTGTTATTCTGGATCCTCAGTGTCTGGCTGCTCCCAAGGCTGCAGCTGAGAACCAACAGAGGATGAGTGACTTCACAGACCTGCCCCTCCCAGGGCTCAACACACTACCATCAGCCACATTCAGTAACCTCTTTTAGTCACCTTGTATTTTGAGAAATTGAGATAATAACAACATAAAACACAAAGTACAGCATCATGTTCCGTCCATCTCAGAGATGCCGGGATTTTCTCCTCCCAGGACGTCACACATTTCTCTTCAGGTTGATCTGCTTCCTGTTGCTGTTGAGCGCTGCTTGCTTTACATCATTGTAAAGGACACATCAACAATGGTTGTATCGGTCAGACCTCTGTCTCATCTTCATCTTCAGCTCCTGAGCTCAGCTCTTAGGTAGATGAGTCATCGTGTATAAAAAGCTTGATCCGCCACATTCGACAGCACTTTCTCAAAGCAACGCTGTCAAGTCTGCAACAGAGAGTCATCCAAGCTGGAATGAGTTCTTGTTCCCGTACTTTGTCTGCGGCTCTCCGCCCAAACACAACCGTGAAAAACAAGTCGATAAATGAAGAGTTTCACTCACTCATGTCCTGGAACAGCTGGACGCTTTTTAGCACACGTTACTCAAAGAGGAAGAAATAGTGCTTTTATCATATAATAGAGTGTGTGTGTGTGTCAAAATAACTAGTGTGCGTCTGTGTGTGTTTATAGTTATGATTTGTCGACAACAAGAACATCTAGAATCTGACCCAGCAACAGACTGGCTGTACTGGACAGCTCCCAGTGGGGATCAATGTCAGTCCCCACTAAAAACAGTGTTTTCTCTTCTGACAAATGCTTTTGTTTGTACAGTACATCCTACACACACACGCACGCACGCACGCACGCACACACACACACACACACACACACGCACACGCACACACAGAGAAGCGATGTGCTCCTCAGTTCTTAAGCACACAAAAGGAGACTCAAAATGTGCAAAAGGGAGAACGGGGCGAACCATTGTGATCGTGACAAAGTTCCTGAGCGTATAATAGCAGTTAATGCACGGCGGGGCGCGGGCAGCTTTGTTGCCGAGCTCGTAATAGAATCTGATAGATAGACGCCTGTCTCCTCAGGCCTGTTGGGGGGGCGTTGGGGTGGGTTCCACTCATCAAGCCAATAGTCTCTCTGCCCCCCCCCCCCCCCCCCCCTCACTCCACTCCTTGTCTTACTGTCATTCTATGAAGGAATAATTTGTCAATAATTGGCCGTGTCATTCTCGTCAAGACGGTTTGATAAAGCGCCAGCTCTTCGGGGGCCGGGCCGGAGAATATCTCCAAAAAAAGGGGGGGGGGGGGAGCGGGGAAAAAGGCTGCATGTGGCTGCAGATCTGAGGTGCCGATAGGGCCATTAAGCGCTTTAGAAGTATTTTAGCTGAATTCACACAAAGCAAAAATAGATAAATAAATAATGAAAGAGGGAAAAAGTGGAACGTCAACTGTCAGGGAAGCGATACAGGCTTTAAGAAATCATTTGGGAGGGTGAAAGATAAAAGATTATCCCTCTTTTCTGCCAACTTATTGCCTCCTCAGCCATCGCTGAGGCTAATTCGCTTACTCAAGCAATCATGTGGCCATACCGTGTCCCTGTGTGTGTGTGTGTACCACAGCCCCATTGCCTTCAAAGTGCTGCTGGAAAGTGCTCATACCAGCCACAGTAGCTATAAACTTGTGTATGTTGCTGGTGTGAATCCGATCCTGCCTCCATCCACATCACTCAGCAGGGTACGCCACCCATTATCTGCTCCACTGTAAGGGGCGGGACTTGGCTAGAGATATCCCAGAATGCTTATTATCTTTAAAATATCTCTGGAGGGCTGACACTCATGATTGACTAAACCTGCCTTCCCAGGGACATTCATCTTAACCCCCAACAACACTGGGCTAGCCAACTTCAACGTTACTGTGCAAGGCAGCAGTCGTAGACCAGAAGTAGACACTCCTGTGACCAATCCTGCTTCATGCCGTGTTCACACCAAATTGATCGCGCCACGTTAATCGCGTCATTTGCGGCACCGGACCATTTGTGTTCATTCGCGTGAATCGCGCTGGACGTGCCGGAGAGGGGGCGTGGCTTATCGCCCTGAAAGCCGTTCAACTGTCCGCCATCAACCATAAAAAATAACCTCTATTTCTGCTTAGTACGTGTGTGGAAGTCACAGATATCACGGGAAACTAAACGCCGTCATGTCTGGTTCATAATATTGTTCAGAGGAGCTCCGTGGATTGTATCGAGCTGTATTCACTGTGTCTAGCAAGCCACAGGTCGCTGTTTACTACAGCTGTAGGAACACAAAATAAACTGATTTGGCTGTGATTCAACGGCAATAAACAGACAAAAAGGGACTCCGAAATAACTACGTAATGATGCCGATTTGTCTGAATTCATGTTTTGTTGGTTCTCTCTGCAAGACGCCAAGCAAATAACTTTTCAAATACTTGTCTTCTCAATGGAGCTCGGATGGATCGGTGCTAGGCTATGCTAACATTGTAGCTCCATCAACACTCAACATAACGTCATGTAGACGTAAATACGTCAGCGTCTCTATTGATATGAGGTATCGTAGAGCTCTGGGTGAACACAGACGGCTACAGTATTTATTTCCTGATTCAACAACGGCAGGAAGTCAGTGATGACAGGGGGAGCAACTCAACGCTGATAGGCTATCGCGCCACAGCGTCATGCCATTTTTTGCAGAAGTTGAAAAATTTGGGGCGTTTGACGCAAATTTGCCCGAATTCGCGCCATCGCAAATTCGCGTCACTCCGGTCTCATGGCGTCTGTGCATAGACTTTGTATATAATCTACTCGTGCGAATAATTTGCGCTGCGTTTGGTGTGAACGCACCTCATTAGCATACAGAGACATAAATTAATAAATGTAGGTGAACAGAAATGTAGAAATAAATATATGATATATATATATATTTCTTTATGTCCTGTTTGATTATCAACTTTTATGTATTTATCGTTACATTAATTAATTTATTTCCATATTTATTTCAGCATTTATTTATTAATTCCTGTATTTATTTACTCATACTTAAGCCATATGCTGTCCTCCACACATACTGTTCCCTGCGCCTGTGTACAGGTGGACCTGTAGGACCAGTTGATCTGTCTGGTTTTGCCTGGCCTCAGTAAACCCACACTGACCTTTCAGTCAACTGCTCCACTTTGCATACCTACTCGCCGTTTCCCTGTTATGCAAATGTAAGGCAAAAATTGCAGAAATGCAGGAAATTGATTAATATATGAATTGAATGTGGTTCAATGAAAGGCACCAGCAAACAGAAAAGTCTTCAGTCTTGATTTAAATGAGCTGAGGGTCTCAGCAGACCTGCAGCTTTCTGGGACTTTGTTCCAGATATGTGGAGCAGAAAAACTGAACGCTGCTTCTGACTCTGGGAACAGAAAGTAGACCGGTCCCAGACGACCTGAGGGGTCGGGATGGTTCATAAGGTAGCAGCAGATCAGAGATGTATTTTGGCCCGAAACCATTCAGTGCTTTGTAAACCAACAGCAGGATTTTAAAGTCAATTCTTTGTTGGACAGGAAGCCAGTGCAAAGACCTCAGAACTGGGGTGATGTGGTCCACCCTCCTGGTCTTAGTGAGGACTCGAGCTGCGGCGTTCTAAAAATGTAGAGATACAGAGCAGGCTTTCTAGGAGTGGGGAAGGCCTTGCTCGGAGACATCGAGGGCTCCACTGTAGAAAGGGTGTGTCCATCTTTTGCACAAGCAATGATCAGGCTGTTTTCACTTCCTCTAATAATAGGCTTTATAATTAAACATTTTAAATGCTGTGTTTTTGTGCGGTGTTTACATCCATATTTGCTGACTTGCAGTTTCCGTCCTCCTTGTGTTGGCGCATTTCTTTATCGTTGCGTGTTACCGCCACCAACTTATGTTGGGCTGAAAAAATACAAGTAAATGCTTCACTTTCTTCACGAGCTACAAATTTGCAACCTGCCAACAAGCATGAAACACGTGTTGGCAGGAGAGTGGAGTGGGGTGATTGGTCAGTGGGCGAGCACGTGACTATCGTGAAACGAAACTTAACAGCCAGCAGAGGCTGATGGGTTGTGAATCACATCACGTGATGCGGTTCAGCCAATCAAAATGCATTCTGACTGAGTTGAGCTGCACCATGACAGAGGGTGCTGAGAGGAGGAAAGACACTGCAGAGCAGTACGTTCAAATTGTGAAAGTAAAATCCTATGATAATCTCTTTGGGTCGTGGTTTGTCATTAAAGAATGACAGTGGATTCCACAGCCAGACCACCTGAGAATTTAGGCTTTTGCATTTTCTGAATGCTCTAGCGTTATTCAAACGACTCGTACATAGTTACAGCCTTAAAAACGAATAAAAGCTCTGGCCCCATAATGTGGTTATAAGGTGGTATTTCAGCTGCAGGACAGCAGTGAAGGCCCAGGTACAAAATGCACGGCCCGCCACGGCATTGAGGCGGAAAAAAATACCGTGATATACCGTGAAACCGGTAGAGTCTTAAAAAATACCGTGATATGGATTTTTGGTCATACCGCCCAGCCCTAATTTTATGTTCCTAAAGATTGTTTTCTTCCAGACAGACCTAGTTATCAGTTAGTGATGATAAAGAAGATGTTCCATACCACACAGAGTGTTTCCTACATACCTCCACAGTGACGGCTCTCCAGTAAAGGGAAGTTTGTCACGGACACCGATCAAGAGCTGCGCTGGCTTTCTGTGCTGCCCACCACTCTAAAACCACAGCGCGGCGCCGTTAAGTGAGGAGGAGGTAACCCTGCAATCCAGCATTCATTATTCATCAACAGATAGCACTTCCCCAGCGTGGCCCCTCACAATGTAAGGGCCACGCGGGGCAGAAGCTGAGTGCGTGTGTTGGAGAGGGAAACATTAACAGTACCTGTCCTCAGAGAGACATCGCTCTCATCCTGCTGCTTTCATTTCACTTTCAGTCATCTTCAATTTCCATTATTCACCACAGAAAGCCAAGACACATCTTCTCACGATGACTGTTTGACACTGACGGGCCCCTCCTCCTCAACACACACACACACACACACACACACACACACACACACACACACACGTCTCAGAGGACCATGTGGAGGAGTATTATTAATCATGCTCCTATCAGCGCCTCACATCTTCGGCGCTATTTGCTGTTTGATCACTAGAATAATACGGGGGGGTGGATGGCCGGGGTGGGGGTGCTGGGTTGCCATGGTGACCAGATGGGAAAGGTCAGCCGTAGTTTATCTCATCACTGATAGGGAATGCTTACTAATTACAGATAGGTACTACCAGCGCTCGGTCCACTGAGCCCTGCCTTAAAACACTATCAGCTATCTACACCGGCCTGATATTCAAATGATCTCTGGAGTCATCCACACACACGCACGCACGCACTCTCTCTCTCCAGTTAAGCTGTTCGACTCTAAAGCCCCAGAAGAGACCAGACCAGACTGGGTAAGGCCAGTCCAGGTTAAGAAAGACAAGACGTGATGTTATCGTTGGTGTCACCTGGTGACCAGACACTGAGTCCACCATCAGCTAATCTAGTAGAGAGGCATCCTCAGCTGGCAGAGGAGCCTTTGAGCAACACACTGAACCCCAACCGGTTCCAGAACGGCTGCTGTGAAGCTGATGGTGACCTCTGACCCCTGTTTGGTAAAAGACAGAAGACAGTGTGAGGGACAATAACCTCACGGTGCATTCGAGGATGCTCTGACATTTGAGCTTGAAAGTCAGTTGCTCGTCACATTTAGGAGTCAGAAGTGAACACAGTGAGCGAACATGATCTCATGAGGAATGAACCTAATTCTTCTGCAACAATAAGGTTTGTGATTTTGAGCTGACAGATTGGTGGATTCATTGGTTTGTCAATCAACAGTAAATAGTTCGGTAATCTTTCTAAACATTCCCGGTTCCAGCCTCTTTGATAATTCTGCGTTATGATTTTAGCAGATGAGCCTGTGCTCTTCATAATGTCTGTGGTCCAAAGATGGACGAGTCCGGTGGTGAAGTCACTGTGCTCACACGGCCGTATAACATCCTGCACGCTGCTGACGGCTGGACATACATGTTGAACACGTGAACACGTGTGTGAGCTGCAGTCAGTCACTGCTTCTATGAATGTGAGCTGTTATTCCTGCAATAAGCTGAACTGACACTAATATATCGCTCTGTCAATGTGGTTCATTCATGAAATTGATAACTGGAAATATGTGATGACCGAGTGAGATAATTTCTTGTTTTTTATTCACCTTTGGGTGTAAATAATTATTATTTTCATTACCAGTTCATCTTTGGATATTATTTTGATTATTGGATAAAGTCCTGTATATGAAACGTCCAAAACATACATTTTCAACTTTACAATGTTACAGAACATAGAGCAACACATTCTCACATTTGAGAGGCTGGATCCAGCAAATATGTTTCTGTATAAATCTACGTGACTTAAATGAAACGATGTTTCAGTACTAACACCCTGAGGTCAAAGTTCAGTCATACGATTAAACAAACTGTGATTGGTGAATCCAGACTTCTCTGTTTCATACACACGTGTGTATGCTGTTAAAGCAGCAATTCAAATAATTAGAAATAAAAATACAATTTGCTGCTTTTCTCTGATTTATATCATCGTGAACTAAATATTGTCAGATGAAACCAACGTTAGAGAAGCACAGGATCTCTCGTATTAATAAAGTAGTGAGTTCTTGTATTAATAAAGTAAGGCAAGGCAAGGCAAGTTTATTTGTATAGCACATTTCAACAACAAGGTAATTCGAAGTGCTTCACATTAAACCATTAAAAGCATAAAGGCAAAAGTAAAGGAGATTTAAAACATACATTGAAACAATAGTAGTAGTGATCTCTCTTATTAATAAAGTAGTGATCTCTCGTATTAATAAAGTAGTGAGCTGTCTTATTAATAAAGTAGTGATCTCTCTTATTAATAAAGTAGTGATCTCGTATTAATAAAGTAGTGAGCTCTCTTATTAATAAAGTAGTGATCTCTCTTATTAATAAAGTAGTGATCTCTCGTATTAATAAAGTAGTGAGCTCTCTTATTAATAAAGTAGTGATCTCTCGTATTAATAAAGTAGTGATCTCTCTTATTAATAAAGTAGTGATCTCTTATTAATAAAGTAGTGATCTCTCTTATTAATAAAGTAGTGATCTCTTATTAATAAAGTAGTGATCTCTCTTATTAATAAAGTAGTGATCTCTCTTATTAATAAAGTAGTGATCTCTCTTATTAATAAAGTAGTGATGTCTCGTATTAATAAAGTAGTGATCTCTCATATTAATAAAGTAGTGATCTCTCTTATTAATAAAGTAGTGTGCTCTCTTATTAATAAAGTAGTGTGCTCTCTTATTAATAAAGTAGTGATCTCTTATTAATAAAGTAGTGCTCTCTCTTATGAATAAATTAGTGAGCTCTCTTATTGATAAAGTAGTGAGCTCTCTTATTAATAAAGTAGTGAGCTCTCTTATTAATAAAGTAGTGAGCTCTCTTATGAATAAAGTAGTGATCTCTCGTATTAATAAAGTAGTGATCTCTCGTATTAATAAAGTAGTGATCTCTCGTATTAATAAAGTAGTGATCTCTCATATTAATAAAGTAGTGATCTCTCGTATTAATAAAGTAGTGAGCTCTCTTATCAATAAAGTAGTGAGCTCTCGTATTAATAAAGTAGTGATCTCTCTTATTAATAAAGTAGTGAGCTCTCATATTAATGAAGTAGTGATCTCTCTTATTAATAAAGTAGTGAGCTCTCTTATTAATAAAGTAGTGAGTTCTCGTATTAATAAAGTGGTGAGCTCTCTTATTAATAAAGTAGTGAGTTCTCGTATTAATAACTGTCTGTGAGCTCTCTTATTAATAAAGTAGTGAGCTCTCTTATTAATAAAGTAGTGAGTTCTCGTATTAATAACTGTCTGTGAGCTCTCTTATTAATAAAGGAGTGATCTCTCTTATTAATAAAGTAGTGAGCTCTCGTATTAATAACTGCCTGTGAGCTCTCTTAATAATAAAGTAGTGATCTCTCGTATTAATAAAGTAGTGAGCTCTCGTATTAACTCTGTGAGCTCTCTTATTAATAAAGTAGTGATCTCTCTTATGAATAAAGTAGTGAGCTCTCGTATTAATAAAGTAGTGATCTCTCTTATGAATAAAGTAGTGAGCTCTCGTATTAATAAAGTAGTGATCTCTCTTATGAATAAAGTAGTGAGTTATCGTATTCATAAAGTAGTGATCTCTCTTATTAATAAAGTAGTGAGCTCTCGTATTAATAAAGTAGTGAGCTCTTATTAATAAAGTAGTGATCTCTCTTATTAATAAAGTAGTGAGCTCTTGTATTAATAACTGTCTGTGAGCCCTCTTATTAATAAAGTAGTGAGCTCTTGTGTTACTAAAGTAGTGAGCTCTCGTATTAACTGTCTGAGCTCTCTTATTAATAAAGTAGTGATCTCTCTTATTAATAAAGTAGTGAGCTCTCGTATTAACTGTCTGTGATCGCTCTTATTAATAAAGTAGTGAGCTTTCGTATTAACTGTCTGTGAGCTCTCTTATTAATAAAGTAGTGAGCTCTCGTATTAATAAAGTAGTGAGCTCTCGTATTAATAAAGTAGTGATCTCTCTTATTAATAAAGTAGTGAGTTCTCTTATTAATAAAGTAGTGAGTTCTCTTATTAATAAAGTAGTGATATCTCTTATTAATAAAGTAGTGATCTCTCTTATTAATAAAGTAGTGAGCTCTCTTATTAATAAAGTGGTGAGCTCTCTTAATAAAGTAGTGAGTTCTCGTATTAATAACTGTCTGTGATCTCTCTTATTAATAAAGTAGTGAGCTCTCGTATTAATAACTGTCTGTGAGCTCTCTTATTAATAAAGTAGAGAGCTCTCGTATTAATAACTGTCTTTGAGCTCTCTTATTAATAAAGTAGTGATCTCTCGTATTAATAAAGTAGTAAGCTCTCGTATTAACTGTCTGTGAGCTCTCTTATTAATAAAGTAGTGATCTCTCTTATTAATAAAGTAGTGAGATCGTATTCATAAAGTAGTGATCTCGCTCATTAATAAAGTAGTGAGCTCTCGTATTAATAAAGTTGTGAGCTCTTATTAATAAAGTAGTGATCTCTCTTATTAATAAAGTAGTGAGCTCTCGTATTAATAACTGTCTGTGAGCTCTCTTATTAATAAAGTAGTGAGCTTTCGTATTAACTGTCAGCTCTCTTATGAATAAAGTAGTGATCTCTCTTATTAATAAAGTAGTGAGCTCTCGTATTAACTGTCTGTGAGCTCTCTTATTAATAAAGTAGTGCGCTCTCGTATTAACTGTCTGTGAGCTCTCTTATTAATAAAGTAGTGATCTCTCTTATGAATAAAGTAGTGATCTCTCTTATTAATAAAGTAGTGAGCTCTCGTATTAACTGTCTGTGAGCTCTCTTATTAATAAAGTAGTGCGCTCTCGTATTAATAAAGTAGTGAGCTCTCGTATTAATAAAGTAGTGATCTCTCTTATCAATAAAGTAGTGATCTCTCTTATTAATAAAGTAGTGATCTCTCATATTAATAAAGTAGTGAGCTCTCGTATTAATAAAGTAGTGATCTATCTTATTAATAAAGTAGTGGTCTCTCTTATTAATAAAGTAGTGAGCTCTCTTATTAATAAAGTAGTGATCTCTCTTATTAATAAAGTAGTGATCTCTCTTATTAATAAAGTAGTGAGCTCTCATATTAATAACTGTCTGTGAGCTCTCTTATTAATAAAGTAGTGAGCTCTCGTATTAATAACTGTCTGTGAGCTCTCTTGTTCATAAAGTAGTGATCTATCTTAGTAATAAAGTAGTGAGCTCTCGTATTAACTGTCTGTGAGCTCTCTTATTAATAAAGTAGTGATCTATCTTATTGATAAAGTAGTGATCTCTCTTATTAATAAAGTAGTGAGCTCTGGTATTAATAAAGTAGTGATCTCTCTTATTAATAAAGTAGTGGTCTCTCGTATTAATAAAGTAGTGAGCTCTCGTATTAATAAAGTAGTGAGTTCTCTTATTAATAAAGTAGTGATATCTCTTATTAATAAAGTAGTGATCTCTCTTATTAATAAAGTAGTGAGCTCTCTTATTAATAAAGTGGTGAGCTCTCGTATTAATAACTGTCTGTGAGCTCTCTTATTAATAAAGTAGTGAGTTCTCGTATTAATAACTGTCTGTGATCTCTCTTATTAATAAAGTAGTGAGCTCTCGTATTAATAACTGTCTGTGAGCTCTCTTATTAATAAAGTAGTGAGATCTCGTATTAATAACTGTCTGTGAGCTCTCTTATTAATAAAGTAGTGATCTCTCGTATTAATAAAGTAGTAAGCTCTCGTATTAATAAAGTAGTAAGCTCTCGTATTAACTGTCTGTGAGCTCTCTTATTAATAAAGTAGTGATCTCTCTTATTAATAAAGTTGTGAGCTCGTATTAATAAAGTAGTGATCTCTCTTATTAATAAAGTAGTGATCTCTCTTATTAATAAAGTAGTGAGTTATCTTATTCATAAAGTAGTGATCTCTCTTATTAATAAAGTAGTGAGCTCTCGTATTAATAAAGTAGTGATCTCTCTTATCAATAAAGTAGTGAGTTCTCTTATTAATAAAGTAGTGATATCTCTTATTAATAAAGTAGTGATCTCTCTTATTAATAAAGTAGTGAGCTCTCTTATTAATAAAGTGGTGAGCGCTCTTAATAAAGTAGTGAGTTCTCGTATTAATAACTGTCTGTGATCTATCTTATTAATAAAGTAGTGAGCTCTCGTATTAATAACTGTCTGTGAGCTCTCTTATTAATAAAGTAGTGAGCTCTCATATTAATAACTGTCTGTGAGCTCTCTTATTGATAAAGTAGTGATCTCTCGTATTAATAAAGTAGTAAGCTCTCGTATTAACTGTCTGTGAGCTCTCTTATTAATAAAGTAGTGATCTCTCTTATTAATAAAGTAGTGAGCTCGTATTCATAAAGTAGTGATCTCTCTTATTAATAAAGTAGTGATCTCTCTTATTAACAAAGTAGTGAGTTATCTTATTCATAAAGTAGTGAGCTCTTATTAATAAAGTAGTGATCTCTCTTATTAATAAAGTAGTGAGCTCTCGTATTAATAACTGCCTGTGAGCTCTCTTATTAATAAAGTAGTGAGCTCTCGTGTTACTAAAGTAGTGAGCTCTCGTATTAACTGTCTGAGCTCTCTTATGAATAAAGTAGTGATCTCTCTTATTAATAAAGTAGTGAGCTCTCGTATTAACTGTCTGTGAGCTCTCTTATTAATAAAGTAGTGAGCTCTCGTATTAATAAAGTAGTGTGCTCTCGTATTAATAAAGTAGTGATATCTTATTAATAAAGTAGTGAGTTTTCTTATTCATAAAGTAGTGATCTCTCTTATTAATAAAGTAGTGAGCTCTCTTATTAATAAAGTGGTGAGCTCTCTTAATAAAGTAGTGAGTTCTCATATTAATAACTGTCTGTAATCTCTCTTATTAATAAAGTAGTGAGCTCTCGTATTAATAACTGTCTGTAAGCTCTCTTATTAATAAAGTAATGAGCTCTCGTATTAATAACTGTCTGTGAGCTCTCTTATTAATAAAGTAGTGATCTATCTTATTAATAAAGTAGTGATCTCTCTTATTAATAAAGTAGTGATCTCTCTTATCAATAAAGTAGTGATCTCTCTTATTAATAAAGTAGTGATCTCTCATATTAATAAAGTAGTGAGCTCTCGTATTAATAAAGTAGGGATCTATCTTATTAATAAAGTAGTGGTCTCTCTTATTAATAAAGTAGTGAGCTCTCTTATTAATAAAGTAGTGATCTCTCTTATTAATAAAGTAGTGATCTCTCTTATTAATAAAGTAGTGAGTTCTCGTATTAATAACTGTCTGTGATCTCTCTTATTAATAAAGTAGTGAGCTCTCATATTAATAACTGTCTGTGAGCTGTCTTATTAATAAAGTAGTGAGCTCTCGTATTAATAACTGTCTGTGAGCTCTCTTGTTCATAAAGTAGTGATCTATCTTAGTAATAAAGTAGTGAGCTCTCGTATTAACTGTCTGTGAGCTCTCTTATTAATAAAGTAGTGATCTATCTTATTGATAAAGTAGTGATATCTCTTATTAATAAAGTAGTGAGCTCTCGTATTAATAAAGTAGTGATCTCTCTTATTAATAAAGTAGTGATCTCTCGTATTAATAAAGTAGTGATCTATCTTATTAATAAAGTAGTGATCTCTCTTATCAATAAAGTAGTGAGCTCTCTTATTAATAAAGTAGTGATCTCTCTTATTAATAAAGTAGTGAGCTCTCGTATTAATAACTGTCTGTGAGCTCTCTTATTAATGAAGTAGTGATCTATCTTATTAATAAAGTAGTGAGCTCTCTTATTAATAAAGTAGTGAGCTCTCGTATTAATAACTGTCTGTGAGCTCTCGTATTAATAAAGTAGTGATCTCTCTTATTAATAAAGTAGTGAGCTCTCGTATTAATAACTGTCTGTGAGCTCTCGTATTAATAAAGTAGTGATCTCCCTTATTAATAAAGTAGTGAGCTCTCGTATTAATAACTGTCTGTGATCTCTCTTATTAATAAAGTAGTGAGCTCTCGTATTAATAACTGTCTGTGAGCGTGGATAGAATGCTCAAACATGAGTGACAGCTGCAGCCTGCTGTGTGCTGTTACAAGAACAAGTGAGGAAGAGTATTTCTCTCTGTGCCCGCCTGTTTGTGTGAGAGTGTGTGAGTGTGTGTTTGTGTGTGTGTGATCTTGTCTCTGCACCCTTCCATTTATCATCTTTGACATTTGGCTGTACTCCCCCTCTATCTGACCATCATCTGAGGAAAGCACATTTTTCCCATCAGAAATCCCGTTGTGACTTTTTTGCGTGTGTGGGGGGGGGGGGGGGTCGCTGATACTTCCTTTGGCGAGGCGTAGAGATACATAGATGTGAGCGGGCTGTGCCCTCTCTCTGTGTGTGTGTGTTGTTCTCTATCAGTGTGCAAAGGTAATTGTGTGTGTTTGGGCTTGCATACTTGTGTGTGTTGGATCAGTGGGGTAGTTATGGATATGTCTTTTTGCTCTCTCACACACACACACACTTGTAGCATGGATGTTATCAGGGCAGTGAGGGCTCCAGTGATGCCCTGCCTCTTGAAAGTACCCCCTTTCTTCACTGCTGCCAGCCGTGCAGCGGGTTATATTTAACCAGCTATCTCCTCTACATCCCCTCTCTGTGCTCCACGGGGCTATCGCACCAGCACTGCTGCCACCATCACAGTTTATTTTTATTTTTATTTTAAGCCTTGTGACAGGAGGCGTAGATAAGAGATGCAAAGCCAAGTTGTGAGTGGCGTCCCCCCCCCCTTCTTCTCTATTTCTGCTCTCTCTCGAACAAAGAGACTGCCCCCCATCATCTCTCCATCTCTCTTCTCCCTTGTTTTTCCTTTTGCTTTGCTTGTCTGTCTCTTTATCTTCGTCACTTCTCTGCCCTCTTATCCCCCCCCCCCCCCCCTCTCTGGTGGTATTTCTCTTTACTTCTCAGACAGAGTTTCCTGGTAAAAGCTTCCTGTTCTTGGCAGATGTTCAGCGCAGTAGGCAGCCGGAGATCACACAGATGTACAACCCTGGGACAATATTTGTATTTATACATCAACCATATATGACATATATCTGACTCTGGGTTCAGTGTGTGCATTCAAGACAACTGTACACCCGTTCAAATGTAGAAGTTCCCTTCCACTGTTAATGCAGGAATGCAGAACTGTGTTTGAGATCATGTAGAAATCATATCTTTCATCTTCTACACTATAAAATGCTCCTCTGATCTGTTGATCAGTTTAAATGATCTGTATAAAGATTTGTATTTGTTCTGCTGTTACTCTTCTATATGAAAATAATATTCACCTGTCAAATAGAATCCCGTCTATATTCTGACAGAAATATTGCTTTTCTATACCAACTGCTTCTGCCCTTTTCATTCCATAAAACCTGGATTGGGTTTATTGTTTGGTCATTTTGAAATATTGTAAAATATATAATTAGAAGTCGCTGCACCTTTAAAGTGAAGCGGTAGTTTTACTGTGAATGGATGAGCCTCGGTGTGTGATGTGTGTGATGTGTGTGTGTCCTTGCAGCCCATCCTGTGTGAGGCTGTCTGCTGGCACTCTCTTCATAATTACTAATGAGAGTGACATAGACAAGATGCTGCATGGGCCAATCAAATGAGCGGTAAGAACAGGGCTATATTTAGCTGAAACGTGTGCATCGTCAACCACATTGTTGTAATTACTTTGTAATTGAGTTTTGGGTTATTGTAAACAGATGAAGTCTCCTGTAGCTGATACTTTGATACATTTAGGTTTTCATGTCCCCAACAACGAGCCACAGACGCTGTGATCAACTGACAAACGGGAGTATTGATCCATCTCACTCTGGATACAGCAACTCAGATTGCACAACTAACCGTAGCGCTTCTGGTTGCTTTCTCAGCCATGTTTTTGACTCTGCCCCCCCCCAGTGTGTTTAGTCTCTGGGACCAGCAGAAACATCTGCGTGTGTGTGTGTGTGTGTGTTGGTTCCTCTGGTGTAGCCGCACAGTTGACCTGAGGTTTCAGGGTTGGGAGAAAGCAAAAGCAAAGGCCACGTTACTTGAGGGAAATCAGGCGGAGGAGGAGGAGGAGGCATTACTTCATCTAAGAAGGAGGAAGATGAGTGGAAGAAAGTAGGCAGAGGGGGATGAGAGGAGAAAGTTAGTGACAGAAGAAACATGTCAAGATTAGTTTATAAAAAACATTTTCATAGATAATAAACAGATCAGATGAAGATCTTTGTTTTCTCCAGTGCTCACAAAATGTTTTTCTTCAGCATGGCCGTGACATGAACGCAGAGCTGGTTCATGTCAAAGGGGGGGGGGGGGGCTCGGAGAGGGAGGGTGAGCGAGGGAGTCTCTCAATCCCTCCTTCCTGCATACCATCATAATCTCTCATCTGCCTTTCGTCTTTATTCAGGGTTGAGATCAAGGAGAAGGGATTGCAATCATGCTCATTATATCTCACACACACACACAGCACAGGCAAACACCACACAAAAAGTACCACACACACTGCACACACTTTGAGAAGGGTCTCTCGAGCTGATCGGGCCATGCGTTAACGTCCCTGATCCTCCCGGATGTGATCCTCCCGGGTGTGATCCACTCGGGTGTGATCCTCCCGGGTGTGATCCACTCGGGTGTGATCCTCCCGGGTGTGATCCTCCCGGGTGTGATCCACTCGGGTGTGATCCTCCCGGGTGTGATCCTCCCGGATGTGATCCTCCCGGGTGTGATCCACTCGGGTGTGATCCTCCCGGGTGTGATCCTCCCGGGTGTGATCCACTCGGGTGTGATCCTCCCGGGTGTGATCCTCCCGGGTGTGATCCACCCGGGTGTGATCCTAATGGGTGTGATCCTAACGGGTGTGATCCTAACGGGTGTGATCCTAACGGGTGTGATCCTCCCGGGTGTGATCCTCCCGGGTGTGATCCACCCGGGTGTGATCCTAATGGGTGTGATCCTAATGGGTGTGATCCTCCCGGGTGTGATCCTAATGGGTGTGATCCTAACGGGTGTGATCCTCCCGGGTGTGATCCTAACGGGTGTGATCCTAACTGGTGTGATCCTCCCGGGTGTGATCCTAATGGGTGTGATCCTAACGGGTGTGATCCTAACGGGTGTGATCCTAACGGGTGTGATCCTCCCGGGTGTGATCCTAACGGGTGTGATCCTAACGGGTGTGATCCTCCCGGGTGTGATCCACCCGGGTGTGATCCTCCCGGATCTGATCCACCCGGATCTGACCCCCCTGTAGCTCTGAGCTGTGTCTGTCCTGTTCTCTGTTCTTTTGATGCAGCATATCAGCAGATGACACACAACCTGGTTATGAACCAATGACAGAAGCAGCTCAGACAGTTATAGTTTGTAGGACCTGGAGGGATGTGCTCGTCTGAAATGGTTCATATTTCTAATCAGGAAACTTTTGCTGAGCATCAATATTGGCAGATAGAGAAGCTCTGATCAAGTTATTTTTATTTTCTGATATGACTGCAGCTCGTTGATATATATATCGTGTTCTAGAATGACTATCTGTCTGCTCATGAACCCGAATGAAAACCTTGAGACGAGAGTCACTGCACATCCATATATATATATATGTGTGTGTGTGTGTGTCGGGATGTAGACGTGTGTGTGCGTGCGTGCGTGTGTGTGTGTGTGTCTGTCGGGATGTAGACGTGTGTGTGTGTGTGTGTGTCTGTCGGGATGTAGACGTGTGTGTGCGTGCGTGTGTGTGTGTGTGTGTGTCTGTCGGGATGTAGACGTGTGTGTGTCTGTCGGGATGTAGACGTGTGTGTGTGTGTGTGTCTGTCGGGATGTAGACGTGTGTGTGTGTGCGTGTGTCTGTCGGGATGTAGACGTGTGTGTGTGTGTGTGTGTGTGTGTCTGTCGGGATGTAGACGTGTGTGTGCGTGCGTGTGTGTGTGTGTGTGTCTGTCGGGATGTAGACGTGTGTGTGCGTGCGTGTGTGTGTGTGTGTGTCTGTCGGGATGTAGACGTGTGTGTGTCTGTCGGGATGTAGACGTGTGTGTGTGTGTGTGTGTCTGTTGGGATGTAGACGTGTGTGTGTGCGTGTGTCTGTCGGGATGTAGACGTGTGTGTGTGTGTGTGTGTCTGTTGGGATGTAGACGTGTGTGTGTGTGTGTGTCTGTCGGGATGTAGACGTGTGTGTGTGTGTGTGTGTCTGTCGGGATGTAGACGTGTGTGTGTGCGTGTGTCTGTCGGGATGTAGACGTGTGTGTGTGCGTGTGTCTGTCGGGATGTAGACGTGTGTGTGTGCGTGTGTCTGTCGGGATGTAGACGTGTGTGTGTGTGTGTGTGTCTGTCGGGATGTAGACGTGTGTGTGTGTGTGTGTGTCTGTCGGGATGTAGACGTGTGTGTGTGCGTGTGTCTGTCGGGATGTAGACGTGTGTGCGTGTGTCTGTCGGGATGTAGACGTGTGTGTGTGTGTCTGTCGGGATGTAGACGTGTGTGTGTGCGTGTGTCTGTCGGGATGTAGACGTGTGTGTGTGTGTCTGTCGGGATGTAGACGTGTGTGTGTGTGTCTGTCGGGATGTAGACGTGTGTGTGTGTGTGTGTGTCTGTCGGGATGTAGACGTGTGTGTGTGTGTGTGTGTCTGTCGGGATGTAGACGTGTGTGAAATTCTCACCATTGTACTCAAGGCCAAGTCTCTTTGTCAACGGAGAGCAGCAGAGATATGGAGAGAAACACTGTCTCTGATATGGTTTGAGGATGGAGCGATGCTGGTTAGACTTCACAAGCTGTTCGACCTTGAGTGTGTGTGTGTGTGTGTGTCTGTGTGTGTATGTGTGTGTGAGAGTGTGTGTGTGTCTGTGTGTGTGTCAACCAGTTCTTCTTGACCTTCCTTAGACCTCTCCATTAAACAAAAACCTTTGGTTGTACCAACTGTTATAATTCGGCCAAATGTGATTAGATCATGCTGTTTGTCTGTGTGTGAGTGTGTGTGAGTGAGTGTGTGTGTGTCTGTCTGTGTGTGTGTGTGAGTGTGTATTTGTATGTATGTGTGTGTGTGTGAGTGTGTATTTGTGTGTGAGTGTGTGTGTGAGTGAGTGTGAGTGTGTATTTGTGTGTGTGTGTGTGTGTGTGTGTGTGTGAGTGTGTATTTGTATGTGTGTGTGTGAGTGTGAGTGTGTATTTGTGTGTGTGTGTGTGTGTGTGTATGTGTGTGTGTGTGTGTGTGTGTGTGTGAGTGTGTATTTGTATGTGTGTGTGTGTGTGAGTGTGAGGGTGTATTTGTAGGTGTGTATGTGAGTGTGTGTGTGAGTGTGTGTGTGTGAGTGCGTGTGTGTGAGTGTGAGTGCATGTGTGTGACTGTGTGTGTGTGTGTATGTGTGTGAGTGTGTGAGTGTGTGAGTGTGAGTGTGTGTGAGTTTGTATTTGTATGTATCAACCTTGTGTCCCCGCTCCACTCGTGGCCAAGGCTGCTGGGTTTGGGGGGGGGGGGGGGCTTGTTGGAGATAGGAAGGGATTCAGTAAGGAGTTGGATCGGCCCTCCTCTCCCCGTGGATCTCAGGACGGTGGGAAAGTTCAAATCTGCTGCTATTTTCTATCTTTTATCAGCCGGGCTTATCGTCTGCATGCCTGGCTTCAATAGTCCAGGGTCTCAGCTCTCTATCTCCCTACTAACTCCTCCTCTTTTTTTCTTTCTTTTTCTCTTTTCAAACACCACCTGTTCTTACTCCTTTTGCTGCTCTACTCATTTTCTGACTGACAGATGTGCCCTGGAGATAATGCAGACGCATGGCATACACACAGGAGAGCTTCATGTCTCTGTCATGTGACCTGTGTGCTTCAGTAATGCCACTGCTGTGATGATTTGAACCATCTTTTCCTCATTAGTTATGATGCTTTAACCTAACTAAGTATTTCACTTCTATTCCTAAACCTCACAGAGTCACGTGGCCCGTACCTCACCTCACTGAGTGTCCTGGGAACACTTTATTTTTGGTTGTGTTGCTGGCTTTCGTTAGAAAACGCACAGAAAAGGAGGAGCATCTCTTGGTGCGGTGTCATCAGAAGCTGCTTTGAGGATGAGCTGACAGTCACACCATGTCTGGAGTGATGTCTTCAGTGTGGAGGGTCTCTTCATGTGCAGACGGAGAGTGTATATGGATGGTGTTTCATGTATTCAAAGCAATTGGACTTCTTGAAGTTGTACGTGATTCATTTGGAGCCCCTGTTGCCGGGAAAGACACAAATAAACCACAATCAGTACTGAAGCCAACAGATCTACTACATGCTGGACGAGAGTTTAGAGAATGTGGTGAAAGGGTTGAAGAATCCGCCTCCACACTGTTAGATACATACAGCATGGAGCTCTGAAGCAGGAGGAGCTGTAACATCTGCATCTGGTCACCTCAGTGCATGAAGTGTTCAGAAGTGTTCAGAAACTCAATCAGTCCAGCTGAGCTCACGGATCAGCAGCTGAGCTCACGGTGAGCTGTTTAAAAAGACTGTGATTCAATTCAACACAACTTTATTAATGCGCTGAGGGAATGTGATCTGGTTTTCATTCATCTTGAAAGGTATCACACTACTCGTCATATCACATCTCTGTGAAGCTAACTTCATCTAGCTGGTGGTCCAACAGGCACCAGTATGTGTCCCGTGAGCGGACGGTGGAAACACTGTATTGTGATGGAACTTGTGATCTGCACCCTCGGTGCCTCGGTGGCAATAACGGAACATAGGAAACAGAAGACGTGGAAGCTGGTTGTGTGCAACGTACACATTCCTGTGGTCGCTCATCACACCGCACACATGCTCACTGTGCTTCAGGCTCTTGTTGGAGCGCAGCGCCACGTTACACTGCTGCTGTATGTGGGAGGGAGGCGGCCCTGAGCAACATGAAACAGTCTGTGAGGGCGTCTGAAGTGCTGCCAGAGAAGAAGCGGATGTGAAACAGAGCAGACTTGATCCGACACATCATGAGGCGTCGCAGTGAAGCAGCAGGCAGCGTATGAGCCGCTGTAGTCAGACATAGATGCACGTGTGGAATGACCTGAAGTGAAATGCAGCTCATGCAGTCTCGCCGTGCTGCCCGTTGATTGGCGTACAGTATCTATGGTCATCCGTCACTCCAGAGGGCAGCGCTCGCAGGACATTCCTCCGTTACACCCAACTCTCAGCCAGCTGCAGAAGAAACAGAGATGATAGCGGGCGACTCTGAGAGGTGACGAGCCTGATACCATCTCTCTGTCTAAGGTGATGAGATCTGCTGAAATGCAGCATCTCCGAGTGTTATCTCACAGTGAGAGTGGTGTGTTCCGCTCTGACACGCTGCCGTTGCAGCGCTGTGTGTTCGTCTATGAACTTCTCTATCGCTCCACACGGTTCTTGAAGAGATCCTGGAATGGTCTGAAACAGACCCAAACTAAGTGTGTGATGGTGATGAGCTGCAGGCAGCGTTACACTCTGCATGATGGTGAGGGTATTATCCCAAATATCACTGAACGCAGCATCAGCTTTAAATGCAATGATTCAATAACCTTTATTAATATACCTCTGTACTCTCCCACTGGTGCTCTGTGTCAATCAGACGTGCACTCATATGTTCCATCAGGTAGAAGCAGCGTCTGCATCACGTCCTGCACAAACCAATGACAACTACTCAAATATAGAAAAGACATTTTTAAAAGTCAAACATTCATGCAAACACATCTGACTGTAACAGCACTGTTCAAATATCACTAACAAATAACAAATATTTATTATTATTGTGTATTATGTGTGTGAGTGTGTGTGTGTGTGTGTCTGTTGGGATATAGATGTGTGTGTGTGTGTGTGTGTGAGTGTGTGTGTGTGTGAGTGAGTGTGTGTGTGTGTGTGAGTGTGTGTGTGTGTGTGTGTCTGTTGGGATATAGATGTGTGTGTGTGTGTGTGTGAGTGAGTGTGTGTGAGTGTGTGTGTGAGTGAGTGAGTGTGTGTGTGTGTGTGAGTGTGTGTGTGTGTGTGTCTGTTGGGATATAGACGTGTGTGTGTGTGAGTGTGTGTGTGTGTGTGTGAGTGTGTGTGAGTGTGAGTGTGAGTGTGTGTGTGTGAGTGTGTGAGTGTGTGTGTTTGTGTCTGTTGGGATATAGACGTGTGTGTGAGTATGTGTGTGTGTGAGTATGTGTGTGTGAGTGTGAGTGTGTGTCTGTTGGGATATAGACGTGTGTGTGAGTATGTGTGTGTGTGAGTATGTGTGTGTGAGTGTGAGTGTGTGTCTGTTGGGATATAGACGTGTGTGTGAGTATGTATGTGTGTGTGTGTGTGTATGTGTGTGTGTGAGTGTGTGTGTGAGTGTGTGTGAGTGTGTGTGTGAGTGTGAGTGTGTACAGTATTTGTCGGCTGTAGCTGTAACACGGCAACAGACTGCTATCAGGTCTGAAGCAACACGCTGTTCCAACATGGAAAGCAGCAGCGGGGAGAAGGCGCCGGACCATCAGATAGGCCCGCTGTGAAGAGGCTGCTGATCCCCTCCTCCAGGGCTAGTCTCTCTCTCCGGGGGGGGGGGGGGGGGTACCATCCATCACGGCCAGCGCCGATGCAAGGCACTGTGGGTATCCGTGATGCTACACCTGCCCTCCTCATGCCCAAATATCTCCTCCTCAGAGGAGGGGAGTGTCTCTCTCATTCTATTTCCTTTACCCTCCATCCCTTCATCCCTCGGTCTCTTCCTGTCTGTCCCTATGTCTCTGTCCCGAGGTTCAGTGAGTGTCCCACCCCCCATCTCCCCAGGACCTTTATCAGGGAGACGGCTCTGCTCATTAAGGAGTTAATTTTCTCACTGCTATCTCTGATTAGTAGAGTCAACCTAAAGCGCTGTGAATTCTTCAAATTTTCTTCCTTGTTATCAAAAAGGGAGAGGGAGGAAAAAGAGATGGGAAAAGGGGGATATTTAATCGGTTAAGTAGTCTTCCAGGGGAACTAGATTTCTCTCTCTCTCCCTCTCTCTCTCTTTCTCTTCCCAGCAATGTAAAGAAAT
This sequence comes from Melanostigma gelatinosum, assembly GCF_949748355.1. Classification (NCBI taxonomy): domain Eukaryota; kingdom Metazoa; phylum Chordata; class Actinopteri; order Perciformes; family Zoarcidae; genus Melanostigma; species Melanostigma gelatinosum. The sequence continues at coordinate 26,926,859 of NC_136634.1, forward strand.
CTCTCTGAAAGCCGGTCCAGCTCAGTAATTCAGTTTTTAAAGCATGCGGATGGAGGGAAAGGAGGGGGGGGGGGGCACAGCAGCGGTGGTGGCGGGGAGAGGGGGGCAAGAGAGAGAGAGAGAGAGAAGGAGAGAGGGAAAAAAACGACTTGATGAAATTCCGCTATCAGCTCCGAACCAATATGCAAAATATCTCGCTGGAAATCAAATAGCTATTATGTTTTCATTTCCACGTCGGCGTATTTGCTTAATGAAGAGGAGACAGATCAGACCGGCAGAGAGAGTCTGCAGGAGCCGATAACCGCCAACGGCTCCCAGCTATCCGCACAGAGTGACGCTCCCATCACCACGCTTTCTCACAGGCAGGGGGAAAGAGAAAGGGATGGAGGGGCGAGAGAGAGAGAGGGAGGGTGATGGAGTGTAAGGGATGGAGAGAGAGCATGAGTGATATTGAAAGGGGACGGAGAAGAAGAAAGAGAGGTGGGGGGGAGGAGGAATGGAGAGATAAAGAGAGAGGAGGAAGCAAGAATATAAAGGAGAGGCTGCAGGTTGGAATGGAGGAGGACATGAAGGAGAAGAGAGATGGAGACTGACAGCATCTGGATCCTAAAAGTCAAACAATGCCTTGGATTCTTTTCAAGGCCTTCAAAGGTCTTCAATAGCATGCGCGTTGCATTAAACTATGACGATTAAAGGACTTTCAGAGGCCGTAGATATGCAGTCGTTCGTGTAAATGTGTTGTGTTGGTGCATTCTGCGGTCCCCCGTGTTCCAGTGCAGCAGCTCCGCCCTCTCTCAGCGCACTGGGATCAGTCTTTAGCGTTCGTCCTACATATATATTTCCCTGACGGCTGTGATGGACATTTTCTACCTATGTTCCTTCCTTCGTCCCCCCCGGGCGTCCCCCCTTCATCTCAGCGTCCTCAGTCCGCCGTCATGTGTTTCTTACGGGCACGGCAGCAAACCTGCTGTGAGGTGGAATCCAGATGTTCCTCTGGGGCGCAAACATCATCTGGACACCTTATTGGGCAGCTGTCGTCGCACTTCAAAGGAGTTTGTTTTATTGTTGTGATGTGTGAGAGAGAGCATGGGTTGAATTGGTGCTGCTGATTATTCACATCATCTAATGTGTCTAATCTATCACAATAGAGAGCATATCTCACATTGCTGATGAATCTGCAGGATCTGTAGGATTGCATAGTTCTTGAGTTGTTACCATCAGGAGTCCTTGTTTCTTATTGACACACAATGCAATAAGATGCTGAATAACTTTGATCTCTGTGTGTAGATCACTTTGTTACGTTTCCACTTAATACATACGGGTTGTTTTTGCCATCACTGTATTTTGACATTGCTTTGACTCGTGATGAATTGATACGCAGATCAACAGAAACTGTATCAACAACTTTTATAGAATTTAAAGTAACTCACAAAACATTTGCTGCTTCAGAAATAAATATCTATATCTAGTATCTAATATCTATAACTAGTATCTAATATCTATATCTAGTATCTAATATCTATAACTAGTATCTAATATCTATATCTAGTATCTAATATCTATAACTAGTATCTAATATCTATAACTAGTATCTAATATCTATAACTAGTATCTAATATCTATATCTAGTATCTAATATCTATAACTAGTATCTAATATCTATAACTAGTATCTAATATCTATAACTAGTATCTAATATCTATATCTAGTATCTAATATCTATAACTAGTATATAATATCTATATCTAGTATCTAATATCTATAACTAGTATATAATATCTATATCTAGTATCTAATATATATAACTAGTATCTAATATCTATAACTAGTATCTAATATCTATATCTAGTATCTAATATCTATAACTAGTATCTAATATCTATATCTAGTATCTAATATCTATAACTAGTATCTAATATCTATAACTAGTATCTAATATCTATATATAGTATCTAATATCTATAACTAGTATCTAATATCTATAACTAGTATCTAATATCTATATCTAGTATCTAATATCTATAACTAGTATATAATATCTATATCTAGTATCTAATATCTATAACTAGTATATAATATCTATATCTAGTATCTAATATCTATAACTAGTATCTAATATCTATAACTAGTATCTAATATCTATATATAGTATCTAATATCTATAACTAGTATATAATATCTATATCTAGTATCTAATATCTATAACTAGTATCTAATATCTATATCTAGTATCTAATATCTATAACTAGTATATAATATCTATATCTAGTATCTAATATCTATAACTATTATCTAATATCTATATCTAGTATCTAATATCTATAACTAGTATCTAATATCTATAACTAGTATCTAATATCTATATCTAGTATCTAATATCTATAACTAGTATCTAATATCTATATCTAGTATCTAATATCTATAACTAGTATATAATATCTATATCTAGTATCTAATATCTATAACTAGTATCTAATATCTATATCTAGTATCTAATATCTATAACTAGTATATAATATCTATATCTAGTATCTAATATCTATAACTAGTATCTAATATCTATAACTAGTATCTAATATCTATATCTAGTATCTAATATCTATAACTAGTATATAATATCTATATCTAGTATCTAATATCTATAACTAGTATCTAATATCTATAACTAGTATCTAATATCTATATCTAGTATCTAATATCTATATCTAGTATCTAATATCTATAACTAGTATCTAATATCTATATATAGTATCTAATATCTATAACTAGTATATAATATCTATATCTAGTATCTAATATCTATAACTAGTATCTAATATCTATATCTAGTATCTAATATCTATAACTAGTATATAATATCTATATCTAGTATCTAATATCTATAACTAGTATCTAATATCTATAACTAGTATCTAATATCTATATCTAGTATCTAATATCTATAACTAGTATATCATATCTCTATCTAGTATCTAATATCTATAACTAGTATCTAATATCTATAACTAGTATCTAATATCTATATCTAGTATCTAATATCTATATCTAGTATCTAATATCTATATCTAGTATCTAATATCTATAACTAGTATCTAATATCTATATCTAGTATCTAATATCTATAACTAGTATCTAATATCTATATCTAGTATCTAATATCTATATCTAGTATCTAATATCTATATCTAGTATCTAATATCTATAACTAGTATCTAATATCTATATCTAGTATATAATATCTATAACTAGTATCTAATATCTATATCTAGTATCTAATATCTATAACTAGTATCTAATATCTATATCTAGTATATAATATCTATAACTAGTATCTAATATCTATAACTAGTATATAATATCTATATCTAGTATCTAATATCTATAACTAGTATCTAATATCTATATCTAGTATCTAATATCTATATCTAGTATCTAATATCTATATCTAGTATCTAATATCTATAACTAGTATCTAATATCTATATCTAGTATCTAATATCTATAACTAGTATCTAATATCTATAACTAGTATATAATATCTATATCTAGTATCTAATATCTATAACTAGTATCTAATATCTATATCTAGTATCTAATATCTATATCTAGTATCTAATATCTATATCTAGTATCTAATATCTATATCTAGTATCTAATATCTATAACTAGTATCTAATATCTATATCTAGTATATAATATCTATATCTAGTATCTAATATCTATATCTAGTATCTAATATCTATATCTAGTATCTAATATCTATATCTAGTATCTAATATCTATAACTAGTATCTAATATCTATATCTAGTATCAAATATCTATAACTAGTATCTAATATCTATAACTAGTATATAATATCTATATCTAGTATCTAATATCTATAACTAGTATCTAATATCTATAACTAGTATATAATATCTATATCTAGTATCTAATATCTATATCTAGTATCTAATATCTATAACTAGTATCTAATATCTATATCTAGTATCTAATATCTATATCTAGTATCTAATATCTATATCTAGTATCTAATATCTATAACTAGTATCTAATATCTATATCTAGTATCTAATATCTATATCTAGTATCTAATATCTATATCTAGTATCTAATATCTATATCTAGTATCTAATATCTATAACTAGTATCTAATATCTATATCTAGTATCTAATATCTATAACTAGTATCTAATATCTATAACTAGTATATAATATCTATATCTAGTATCTAATATCTATAACTAGTATCTAATATCTATATCTAGTATCTAATATCTATATCTAGTATCTAATATCTATATCTAGTATCTAATATCTATATCTAGTATCTAATATCTATATCTAGTATCTAATATCTATATCTAGTATCTAATATCTATATCTAGTATCTAATATCTATATCTAGTATCTAATATCTATAACTAGTATCTAATATCTATATCTAGTATCTAATATCTATAACTAGTATCTAATATCTATAACTAGTATATAATATCTATATCTAGTATCTAATATCTATAACTAGTATCTAATATCTATATCTAGTATCTAATATCTATATCTAGTATCTAATACCTATATCTAGTATCTAATATCTATATCTAGTATCTAATATCTATAACTAGTATCTAATATCTATATCTAGTATATAATATCTATATCTAGTATCTAATATCTATATCTAGTATCTAATATCTAGTATCTAGTATCTAATATCTATATCTAGTATCTAATATCTATAACTAGTATCTAATATCTATATCTAGTATCTAATATCTATAACTAGTATCTAATATCTATATCTAGTATATAATATCTATAACTAGTATATAATATCTATAACTAGTATCTAATATCTATATCTAGTATCTAATATCTATATCTAGTATCTAATATCTATATCTAGTATCTAATATCTATATCTAGTATCTAATATCTATAACTAGTATCTAATATCTATATCTAGTATCTAATATCTATATCTAGTGTCTAATATCTATAACTAGTATCTAATATCTATATCTAGTATCTAATATCTATATCTAGTATATAATATCTAACTAGTATCTAATATCTATATCTAGTATCTAATATCTATATCTAGTATCTAATATCTATATCTAGTGTCTAATATCTATATCTAGTATCTAATATCTATAACTAGTATCTAATATCTATATATAGTATCTAATATCTATATCTAGTATCTAATATCTATAACTAGTATCTAATATCTATATCTAGTATCTAATATCTATATCTAGTATCTAATATCTATATCTAGTGTCTAATATCTATAACTAATATCTAATATCTATATCTAGTATCTAATATCTATAACTAGTATCTAATATCTATATCTAGTATCTAATATCTATAACTAATATCTAATATCTATATCTAGTATCTAATATCTATATCTAGTGTCTAATATCTATAACTAATATCTAATATCTATATCTAGTATCTAATATCTATATCTAGTATCTAATATCTATATATAGTATCTAATATCTATAACTAGTATCTAATATCTATATCTAGTATCTAATATCTATAACTAGTATATAATATCTATATCTAGTATCTAATATCTATATATAGTATCTAATATCTATAACTAGTATCTAATATCTATATCTAGTATCTAATATATATAACTAGTATCTAATATCTATATCTAGTATCTAATATCTATAACTAGTATCTAATATCTATAACTAGTATCTAATATCTATATCTAGTATCTAATATCTATAACTAGTATATAATATCTATATCTAGTATCTAATATCTATAACTAGTATCTAATATCTATATCTAGTATCTAATATCTATAACTAGTATATAATATCTATATCTAGTATCTAATATCTATATCTAGTATCTAATATCTATAACTAGTATCTAATATCTATATCTAGTATATAATATCTATATCTAGTATCTAATATCTATAACTAGTATCTAATATCTATATCTAGTATCTAATATCTATAACTAGTATCTAATATCTATATCTATATCTAGTATCTAATATCTATATCTAGTATCTAATATCTATAACTGGTATCTAATATCTATAACTAGTATCTAATATCTATAACTAGTATCTAACATCTATATCTAGTATCTAATATCTATATCTAGTGTCTAATATCTAATATCTATATCTAGTATCTAATATCTATATCTAGTATCTAATATCTCTATCTAGTATCTAATATCTCTATCTAGTATCTAATATCTATATCTAGTATCTAATATCTATATCTAGTATCTAATATCTATATCTAGTATCTAATATCTATAACTAGTATCTAACATCTATATCTAGTGTCTAATATCTATATCTAGTATCTAATATCTATAACTAGTATCTAACATCTATATCTAGTGTCTAATATCTATATCTAGTATCTAATATCTATAACTAGTATCTAACATCTATATCTAGTATCTAATATCTATATCTAGTATCTAATATCTATAACTGGTATCTAATATCTATATCTAGTATCTAATATCTATAACTAGTATCTACTATCTATATCTAGTATCTAATATCTATATCTAGTATCTAATATCTATAACTGGTATCTAATATCTATATCTAGTATCTAATATCTATATCTAGTATCTAATATCTATAACTAGTATCTAACATCTATATCTAGTATCTAATATCTATATCTAGTATCTAATATCTATATCTAATATCTAATATCTATATCTAGTATCTAATATCTATATCTAGTATCTAATATCTATATCTAGTATCTAATATCTATAACTAGTATCTAACATCTATATCTAGTATCTAATATCTATATCTAGTATCTAATATCTATAACTAGTATCTAATATCTATATCTAGTATCTAATATCTATATCTAGTATCTAATATCTATATCTAGTATCTAATATCTAATATCTATATCTAGTATCTAATATCTATAACTAGTATCTAACATCTATATCTAGTATCTAATATCTATATCTAGTATCTAATATCTATATCTAATATCTAATATCTATATCTAGTATCTAATATCTATATCTAGTATCTAATATCTATAACTAGTATCTAATATCTATATCTAGTATCTAATATCTATATCTAGTATCTAATATCTATATCTAGTATCTAATATCTATATCTAATATCTAATATCTATATCTAGTATCTAATATCTATATCTAGTATCTAATATCTATAACTAGTATCTAACATCTATATCTAGTATCTAATATCTATATCTAGTATCTAATATCTATAACTAGTATCTACTATCTATATCTAGTATCTAATATCTATATCTAGTATCTAATATCTATAACTGGTATCTAATATCTATATCTAGTATCTAATATCTATATCTAGTATCTAATATCTATAACTAGTATCTAACATCTATAACTAGTATCTAATATCTATATATAGTATCTAATATCTATATCTAGTATCTAATAGCTATATCTAGTATCTAATATCTATAACTAGTATCTAACATCTATAACTGGTATCTAATATCTATATCTAGTATCTAATATCTATATCTAGTATCTAATATCTATATCTAGTATCTAACATCTATAACTAGTATCTAACATCTATATCTAGTATCTAATATGTATATCTAATATCTATATCTAGTATCTAATATCTATAACTAGTATCTAACATCTATATCTAGTGTCTAATATCTATTTTCAGGTTTTTCGTGATAAATCAAGACAATGAACAGCCGGCTTCTGTGATATAATAAGAAACTGTTCAATCTTTTAAGATGTCAGTGCTGGTTGATGAAGAATGATGAAGAGGTTCGTGGTTGATACACGAGCTTCAGGTTTTCACAATTGTGTGCATAGTCACATTGTGTCATTTCCTGTTCAATAGAGGGAAACCGTAATACAGGACTGTGGCCACAGATACTGCAGTACTTTCATCAGCGGCCATTAGCTCCATCACCACGGTGTTACTTTCTTCAGATACATCTTCCATCTCCAGGAAGATGACAAACATAAGAGTGGCTCCACTCTGCAGTCTGTCCTGAACGTTGTGTCAGTGTCGGACAGGACTGATGCACCCTGGGAACTCTATCATCGTCACATTAGATGTGGAGATGTGTGGAGCGGCCGATGAGTCCCTGGGACTCGGCCATCCCGAGAGTAATCAATCGTTAGCGGCTCAACTCACCGGCTGAGGAGAGGAAGCTGATTATTACTGAGGCAGAATATAAGCAATGGGTATGGTGGGCTGTGTGGACGCTTCCTCCTGTGGGAGGGCTGGTGGTGGAGCAGCGCCGGCCATGGAGCTGTGATAAGAGGAAGAAATGCTTGAAGAGCAGAGTTGATTGAAAGTGTTCTCTGGGCTGTGATCAATAAGTGGCTCCTCTCAGTGTGTGACTCTGTGTCAGGTACCTCGGGTTCTCTGTGGAGAGCTCACACGTCCTCCTCTCCCTCTCCTTTCATGTTCTCCTCTGTGATTTCCTCTCTTGCTTTCAGGTCTGATATGTTTTCCGTGCGGCGGGTTATTAGCGTGAGAGCGCCGAGGCTTGCGTCCGTTTAATCAGGCTTGTTGAGCACGCGGGTTTGATGTGTGTTGTCTCTGTGTTTAATCAGCGAGCTGCTTGCTGCAGGTTTGATGTGGACGGAGAGTTAATAAAGCAGTATCTCTGGCGCCTCCATCAGCCGCAGCACTTTGTTCTGCCTCCTCCGAGACAGACGGCTGCAGAGCTCCAGTGTTCCTGGAGCAGCACATCTTGTCCTCCATCGAATGGACTCATCGTTTCATTTCAGGAGCAATCCCTCATTTCAGAATAATCCATTTAGCGGAGGAGTTCTGTGAGCTTGAGATCCCTGAATTGGACACCGTACATCCAGGACTGGTCTGGAACCTGCTGCTCTATGAATACCGTCAGTAATCCATGAACGCGTGGTCCACTGGACGTACAGAACAAGTCAAATAACGTCAGATCAAGAGGATCACTTCTTTAGTTCTGTCTGATCAATCTTCAGGTTATTGATTATCATCTCTCTGATGCATTAGTGGACTATTTGATTGATTTCATATCAAAAATCTGTAGCATTGAGCATCAAAAACCACGAGAACGCTTATTGTTATGTTTTACTTATTGTTGTTGTTGTTGTTGTTGTTGTTGTTATTATTAGATCATATCTTCCCTAATCTAAATCTGGAATCAACATATTAAGGCACTGTTTTTTTCTGAGTGAGAAACATTATTCTGTGAATAACTCGGTATGACACACTGACATAGTTTGATCCAAATTGAATACATTTTTGGACCAAATAATCAAACTGAAGATGTCTTTAGAGATCTCTCACGTTCTCACGTTGTATGTACTGAATGATTTATAAAAGAATAAGTGACATGATAATCAATGTGCAGCTTTAGTCTGTAATATGTGTCCAGACATGTGTCCACTACAGTCGGGCTTGAGCTGCGTTAGAGCTCATCACTGCTCTGCTCTTCACTCACAGCTCCTCCAGCCTTCCACAGTCAGACGTCACAGCTCTGTCGATGCTCTGGCGATGCTCTGCCGTTGATCTGCCGTTGATCTGCCGGTGCTCTGGCGATGCTCTGTCGATGCTCTGGCGATGCTCTGACGATGCTCTGGCGATGCTCTGGCGATGCTCTGCCGTTGATCTGCCGTTGATCTGCCGTTGATCTGCCGGTGCTCTGGCGATGCTCTGTCGATGCTCTGGCGGTGCTCTGGCGGTGCTCTGTCGGTGCTCTGCCGGTGCTCTAGCGATGCTCTACTGATGCTCTATCGATGGAGAGTCACTGTGATAACCTTCATTCTTTGTTGCTTCGCTCTGTTCGTCGTGTCCGTCTGTAACTGACTCTGAGGAATGAACTCGAGTCCTTCTCTGTCCAGGAACTGATGGGAAGTGTCTCCTGAATTTCATCAAACTTTATTTGCCCTCAAGTTTGGAAATATGAATAAATTGAGCGTCCTGCCCTTCGTTCCGTCTGTAGTTCACAGAGAGCTCAGTGGTGCTGTTGGATACGTCTCTTAACTGAATTGCTGTCCCTCCCACAGAGATACACATGTGGGCTCTGTCTTTCTATTATTTCTACATCTCTGGAAACCACTTCAGTCCAATTTTCCTGTGGATATCACGGCTTAACAATTAATAAGGCTTTAACTTTTAAACTGGCAAATTAAGTCGAATGTGCCGCACTTATCGGCGGCCCCGCTATCCTTCCCGCCAACTCTCCCAGACAGGAAGAGAGAACATTTCTCCTTGGATGAAAGTGGAGCTGAAACTTTTCCGCACCATTTGATGTGTGAAAGCAGCGATGCAGCGATTGATTCATTAAACCAGAGCCGTAATGAGGAGAGAAATCATAATTCAAACTCACATTTTAAACAGGAAATATAATTGGAATTTTATATAGAGAAGTCCCTTTGTACAATTATGATTAAAGGAAAATTAATTGTATGAAAATGTCCTCATAGATACGGAAAATTAGATCGAGCAAAGCTGGTGCGACATTCTAAAAATATTGTGTTCAGGATCGATCTTTTCTTCTTCTCTCCTTCTCCGACTTCTCTTTTTATGAAGGTCCAAATCTAGCTGTGTTCATTTTATCTGAAATTAGAGTGAACCATGCAGGCGTGGAAGTTGAAATTAGCCTAAAGATGTTTCATTTACAAAGACAGAAACACTTTGTCAGCCCGAGATTGTTTCCCAGCATTATCTCTGCCTGCTTTTAATTGCTTTGGAAGTGAAATTAACAGAATTAGAAAAATTGCCTCCCTTTTTCTACAAGCTTCTTTATTCATGGGTATTGTTGTGTGCTTTGTATAGATTATAGACTCCTTTTGTTCCAGTATTGTAAATATATACGCCCCCAGTCACGGCTTTAGCTCCGAAACAATCCCTCCGTTGGTTCGACACAACCTAAGAAAATTAATTTACAACCTAGAACGCGGGAAATGAAAAAAGAAATCCTGGTTTTCTCTCGGTAATAATTCACTCTGACAGAAAAAAGAAACCTCGGTTGACTTTCCATGTGCGAGAGTTGTTGTCTCCCTCGGCAGTGATTAACCATTTCTGCCTCACTCTAGCGCTTCCTAATCCTCTTAAAGAAATGCTCCCCCTGAGTTCAGAATCCTCTCGGGACGGAGAGCGGAGCGTGTCATCCGACGCACAGGAACACAATAGAAACAACCTTCCACAATCAGCTGGCCTTCACACACTGTAACTAACTCCGTCTGTGCACACAGAAAACAAGCAGCCGGGAAATATACAGTACGTTGTGCGCTCTTAATGCAGCATTAAAGCAGCCGGATGTATTCATCTTATAGGAGCATTATTAATGAAGCAATTTAAAAAAAATCACATTAAATCCATATTAACCCACTGTTTCTTTTTTGTGGATGTAATCTTCAAACAGGCTAAAATAGATCAAGAGTACTGTATAATTACTATGGTCAGCAGGGATTATGAAACTGTAATTGATACAGATCAGCCCTGCACTAATCACTCTTTTAGCTACAATTTTAGGTATACTGTAATTTGGCTTTAAGGTCCCCCTCGGCTTCTTGCTATTAATCTTCTGGATTAGACCGTTCAGCTCGTCCACTTCTGGAAGGCCTTTTAGAACGAGTCCAGTTCAGAAGAAGAAGAGTTTATTATTCCCCTCTCCGCTGTGTTTACACTCAAAGTGTCATTTTTAGTGCTGGGCAACGATTACAAGTTTTAATCGCGATTAATCACATGATTTCTTTGCGATTAATCTCATTGTTATGCGCACAATTCAGTAATGAATTCAACAGTAGTGTATTGTGCACTTTTATTTTGAAAGTGCTGCTATATGAACAAAGGTCAATAACATTTGGTTTAAATACTTTAAACACATCAGGTTGTTGTTAGCAGCAGTATTCGCTTTACACAGCAGCAGTTATAACACAGTTATAATGATTCTGATCATAGATATTCAGCCGGTGTTCACAACTTTATCTTCATGTGTAAGAGATGATATTTAAATATACACCTTGAGAACTGCAAACCTATCTACGTCATGTTTTTATGTTTGTTAGATTCTCAGTAGTGATACTAAATGATGCTTATTATACATTTTACAAACAAAACACTTTAAAAACTCTAAAAACATAATTTAAATTAATCATTTCTTGTTTGTTTTTTTGGTATTTAGGTCAGACACGTGCACATGTACCGTAATATGTGTGGTATTTGTTATAAATGTACGTTGGTACATAGAGGTGATAAGAAGCTGTACCTGGAGGGACTTTGGACCCAGGGGAATGTAGGTGAAGGAAACAGGAAGTGACGCCACACAAACACTGTTCACCGCTCGCTGACGGTTCTTATGTTAAAAATATCCGCTTAATAATAAAAAAATGAAATGCGTTAACGTGCGATAAAATAATTATCGGCGTTAATGAATGAATGCATTAACGCGATAATAACGCTTTAACTTGCCCAACACTAGTCATGTTATATCATGTTGCACTCTTATTTTAGTGGTGATACTCTTATTATTCATGTGTTTATTATATTTCAACATAAATGGTGGCCAATCTCTACTTCAATAATAAATAATGTCTCTATCCATATTCGTCTTTATTTCTTCTTCTTTGGTATTCTGTCAGAATGAGGTGTCGTTCTTTAGGAAGCAGGAGACGGTGGGTTTGAGCTTCTTCTCCTTCTTGCAGGTTCCCTCGGGGATCTCGGTGGCGAGGAGGATAACGCGCCGGACAACCTCAGCCTATCAGGAGAGGAGGGCGGAGCCTCGGACCCTGATGACTCAGCAGAAGGGGACAGCTCCAGCCCCCCGCCGTACACGTCGCTGTACAACGAAGGTAAGAGGAGGAACAAAGGAAATCCAACTGTAGCACGAGAGTGAATTAAAAGCGGAGCTGTACCTGTTTAGCTTCTTGTACTTGATATTCTACAGGCCTTTACTGTGAACGGGTTTCACTGGAACTACTTTCTATCGATGAAAACTGTCGACATAAAGGCTGACATTCTGATCAAATACCTCCACCCACTGCATGCTCACACTCTCATGAGGAGAACATGTAAAGGTCTCTGATTACTGTGCTACTGACAACACACACCTCTTCCAGTCAAATAAGCCAGATGTCGAGTTTACTGGCAGTTATTAGTGGTTATTACCAAATGTATCTCCTCATCAGGACGCACAGTCTTCCTTTCATCTGCCTGTTATCTGTCAGGAGACAGTTACCGTCACCAGAGACAACTACAGCCGACTGAGGCTGCAGCTTCCCATCTTTATCTCCATTGTGTCTATAAATGAATAAAAAAAATTCTCTGGGTTCAATCTTGGCTCCAGTGAACCTGCCCCCCCCCCCCCCCCCCCCTCCCATGCACCTCTTATCCCGAGCCTCCCCCCCTTGTACCGTGTGATAGCAGAGTTTTTCAGTCATATTCTTTTGACTTATTCAAGATTTCACGACCTGTGTGTGTTTTTTTTTTTTATCTCCAAAATTCCTGCTCTTGTGAAATTTTGGGGCTGGAAGTGATAAGAGTCTGTTGGTTGGCTTGGTTTGATAAACCCATGGAAATTCTGTCAGGTGCTAATCGAGACGAGATTAGAGATTAGCTAAGTGTGTGTGTGTGTGCGTGCATGTGTGTGTGTGCGTGTGTGTGTGTGTGCGTGTGTGTGTGTGTGTGTCTGTGTGTGTGCATGTGTGCGTGTCTGTGTGTGTGCGTGTGTGTGTGTGTGTGTCTGTGTGCGTGCGTGTCTGTGTGTGTGTGTGCTGAGGTGAGGACTGGGTTATGTGTGTATTAGATAGAGGAAGATGAGAGAACTCAGGCAGACTGCACATGTGAGCAAGTCCGTCGATGGAAAACTGACTCTGTGTCTTTGTTTCTTTATTTGTGCGTTTTAGCCTTTTACCCCCCCCCCCCCCCCCCCTCAACACACGCACACACACAACCCTCCCCATCACACTGTTGATTTACTCCTCTCTCTCTTCTCCGGGGTTCCTCGGTTGCCCAGCGCTGCCATTATCAGTCCTCTGTAAATCAGCCATGTTTGACGAACCTGCTCTTTCAACCTGGGATCAATACCAGGTCTTTATCTGGCCAGAGCTGGCTAATAAAGGCAAGGCCTCTTATCCACCATCTGGAAGAGAGAGAGAGACACACACACACACACACACACACACACTGGAGATAACCGCCCTGATAACTTTAGCAACGGCACAAACCCCCCCACATTCTCCCAGTAACAGGACCGAGCTCGCCGTCTCTGTTCTCTCCATCACACCCTCCTCCTCCACCTGACGGAGAGAGACGGTGTATTAGTGCTGATACAATGAGTGGACACACACACACACACACACATGTGCACGTACACACAGCTTTACTGAGGAAGAGTGCAGCTCTCCCTCTCTCTCTCTCTCTCTCTCTCTCTCTCTCTCTCTCTCTCGCTCTCTCTCTCTCTCCCTCTGTGTGTTGTGGTGTGTTTTTCTCCTCCTCTCTTATTCTCAGAATTGCTGTACAGTTGCAGTGAAACGCTAAAACAAGTCTCGGTCCTATCACGCATGCATCACAGGAAGTGTGATAGAATCCTCTTCTGGCCCGATTAGTCACAACGTCGCCTCCTCTTCACCTCTGATTGTCCTGCCCTCCTTTGGACCAATCACAACACTTGTTGTAACTTGTTCTGCCCTCAGAATGTGATGAGTGGTGACAGAGGAAGTGTATGTGATGAAGGTGTTGATAATAGAACAGTTGTCTCAATATTTATCAAGGTAAAATCTGAAATATGTGCTCCTCATATCAGCCTCTCCAGGGTTCCAGAGGCTCTGCTTCTTCCTGTTTCATGTCATTGTGAACTGAAATAAAAATAGGTTTGTGTTTGAACGGAATTTAACCTATTTTCTGTAAACATCACAGTCTATGAGAGCGATGCTACGAAGGTCCCTGGTCGGATTCGAACCAGGGTTCCTGGTCGGTGCCTAAACGCCTTTTAGCCGAAACACATGAGGTACACCCACAACAGAGCACCTCCATATAATCCACTGGAACTGTTGCACTGACCACAGATTTCTATTTGTACACAGCTGTTTATTTCTCTATGGGCAGTTCCATAGCCGTCCAACATGTAGAAACGAGTATATGTGATACCGCACTGTACCAGAGAGCAACCGTGTGGGTGTTCTTACATTTCATATTCAGATGCATCAACATGTATCCGTACTACTGTAGTTTGATCCTGTTCATTCATTCAGTAGTAAATAGTAAACCCTGCACAACAAACAGCATCGTCACGAGAACTCATGGTGCTCCCAGTGAAGCTAGAAGGCCTCCACACGTGTACCAGTGGCGGGCCGTCAGGGCCTGCAAGGCCTTCTCTGCTGCCTAGACACAATCACAAAGTTATATCTATTCTACAATTTCATAATGTTTCTTAAATGCACTACATGTATTATAATTTATAAACATATGTTTCCCATTATCTTGTGTTCTCATTGCACAGCTACTGTCTTCCTCAGTTGCTCTGCTTCCAGTGCAGCTTGTTTTAAGTAGAGCTTTTATCCAATCAGATCTCACCTCTGTGTCTCTAGGTAAGAACAGAGCCCGAGGCCTGCAGACTCACAAGTGCATCATGTGCACTTTAAGTGAATGGGGACGATATTGTTGATTGTCATAGTGTTCAACCAATCAGATCTCTAGTTTGACATGTTGGGCGTATTCTTTGACGTGTCAGAGCTGCTAGCTGGCCTATAATGACGTCAGCATTAACGTGCGCTGTGATTGGTCAGTGGGCTAGCGTGACCGTTGTGAAGCTGAAGCAGCGAGCAGAAGTTAGTATTAGTAACAGTTCAAGTTGAAAGATATGTAAGAAGTTATGACATTGACATGATGCTTTTAGTGTTTTGCTTGGTGCAGCTTTGTTTTTTTAACACTGAATGGCTGAAAGAGGAGAAACAGATTTCTGTGAAGTGCTTTTGTGTTTTATCTGCAGCAGCGTTGTGTTCATGTGTCTATGGTGTTGTTTTTATGATCTGGTGAATATACGCGTGTTAGCGCTGCAGTGTTGCATTGATTTGTTGATTTGTTGTCTTATGAATATGTGTGACTTCTTGTGAGTTTGTTCTTGTTATTGTGTTGATTACATTGATTCTGACTATATGCATCATTGTCCGTTAATGACGAAGCATCCGTCGTCGCGGGGTTATGGACGGACATCTTCTCTGGTTGGGGTTTTGTTTTCTTTAACAAAGCAGGAATGATGGTCTGTAGGAATAATGGTCTGTAGGAATAATGGTCTGGAGGAATGATGGTCTGGAGGAATAATGGTCTGGAGGAATGATGGTCTGGAGGAATAATGGTCTGGAGGAATGATGGTCTGGAGGAATGATGGTCTGGAGGAATGATGGTCTGGAGGAATGGTGGTCTGGAGGAATGGTGGTCTGCAGGAATGGTGGTCTGGAGGAATGGTGGTCTGGAGGAATGATGGTCTGTAGGAATGATGGTCTGCAGGAATGATGGTCCGGAGGAATGATGGTCTGTAGGAATGATGGTCTGCAGGAATGATGGTCTGGAGGAATGATGGTCTGGAGGAATGGTCATCTGGAGGAATGATGGTCTGTAGGAATGGTCGTCTGTAGGAATGATGGTCTGGAGGAATGATGGTCTGTAGGAATGGTGGTCTGGAGGAATAATGGTCTGTAGGAATGGTCGTCTGTAGGAATGATGGTCTGTAGGAATGATGGTCTGTAGGAATGGTGGTCTGGAGGAATGATGGTCTGCAGGAATGGTGGTCTGGAGGAATAATGGTCTGCAGGAATGATGGTCTGGAGGAATAATGGTCTGGAGGAATGATGGTCTGTAGGAATGGTGGTCTGGAGGAATAATGGTCTGCAGGAATGATGGTCTGGAGGAATGATGGTCTGGAGGAATAATGGTCTGCAGGAATGATGGTCTGGAGGAATGATGGTCTGGAGGAATAATGGTCTGGAGGAATAATGGTCTGCAGGAATGATGGTCTGGAGGAATGATGGTCTGCAGGAATGATGGTCTGGAGGAATGATGGTCTGGAGGAATGGTCATCTGGAGGAATGATGGTCTGTAGGAATGGTCGTCTGGAGGAATGATGGTCTGTAGGAATGGTCGTCTGGAGGAATGATGGTCTGTAGGAATGGTGGTCTGGAGGAATAATGGTCTGCAGGAATGATGGTCTGGAGGAATGATGGTCTGTAGGAATGGGGATGATGTGATTTCTTTGCCGGAGATGTGGCTCATCATGAGGTTGGTAGGAGGTGGCTCAGCTGTAGTAGGACAGCACTGAAGGCCCAGGTATGAAACACACGGCCCCCACTGCGTGTAGCAGGTAACAAGCCCCGCCCTCGTGATGCCTTCATGCCCCATGTGTTCCCCTTGGCCACTTCACAGACTCAATGATTAATCATGTGTTGGAGTTTTCCATTATGTTCTGACTTGTTATCGAGGAAACCATCCATCTATGCATTGAAGGAACACCCACATCATTTGAAGTGTGGTGTGCAGGAGGGAGGCTAGAGATGCAGGGGTCCTACCATGTAGGGAGGTAACGCACCTGTAATGATGTATTCTGCTGATGAAGCCTCACAGTCACTCACAGCTGTTGAACACATTTGTGGAACATTACTAATATGAACACAGAGCATACGTCCATGTCATGATATCTCACAGGATCTTTCAGATATTGAGCCACATTGACCCACCTCAGCACTGCTGACCTCAGGTGAGGTCTACATAAAGAGTTAACGCCGTGCAGAGACAACCTGTCTCAGTCTTCCGCCTCATTGGTGTGATAATAACTTAGTATTATTTATTACACTTCACTACTTATTGCTCTTCTGTCTACCTGTACGTGCATCACCACATTGATGGTGCATTGGGCTGAGTCAGCGTGTCTGCAGCTGCTGTGTGCACGGCGGATCTGTCCGACTCCTTCATAGCTTCATCTCTGGAGAACATGGAGAACATGGAGAGAACCTCACATGTGAGGGAACAGATACGTGAAGGAAAGATGCAAAAGACTAAGGGCACAGAGAGAGAGAGAGAGAGAGGGGGGGGAGAGCGAGAGAGGGAGAGGGGGAGAGAGAGAGGGAGAGGGGGAGAGAGAGGGAGAGAGAGACAGAGGGAGAGAGAGACAGAGGGAGAGAGAGGGAGAGAGAGATGCTGTAGAAGTTGTAGAAGAAGATTGTTGGGTGACTTTGCCCTGCAGGTGTGACAGGGGAAGTTCAGCTTATCAGATTGATGGAGACTGTCTCGCTAGAGGGGGAGGGGAGGGGGGGGGGGGGCGGGAGACAGATCGAGAGAGGGAGGGGGGGGTCTGGCAGAAAAGTGTCTGTCGACTCCTCCTGATACCTGCCTCCATGTCTGAGATGATATGGGAGATAATATTGATGATATTAAACGCAATAACTGTGTCTCCAGCCCCCCCCCCCCTCACTTCAGCCCCTGCAGGATAAAATCAATGTGCCATTCAATGTGATTTATAGCTGGAAATAATGGCACTGTTTAGGCAAGGGTGTGTGTGTGTGTGTGTGTGTGTGTGTGTGTGTGTGTGTGTGCGTGCGTGTGTGTGTGTGTGTACAGTATGTTGCTGTGTGTTTGCATGTGGATGAGGTTGAGAGGTGGACGTGATGTGAAGACGGATGATGTGTGTGAGTCTCTGTGTGTGTGTGTGTGTGTGTGTGTTGATTCATTTGACGATGCAGATCCAATCTCTCAACGGTTGCATTAATAACTGCAGAGTGTGAGGGCATCATGTGGTCGTGGGGCGTTCATGGCGGCTATCGATCGGGCGCTGTTGCTGTTTATCGGAGCGGGAATGCAAAGGTAAACACGGCCTTTGTGCAGACAGCTGAGGTGTTATCGGGGGGCAGACGCTGGAAGAAAGTGGATTCAGTGTTTTTAAAAAGACAGTTATAATGATAATAATAATCTGTAAACAAACCTGGAGGATTCTGCATTCTGTGTTCTCACTGCACATGTGATATTCTATGTTTTCAGCAGCATCTGTGACGTGTTTTCTTTATACATCATCACTTTTGATATTTCTGTCAGCCACACACTGGACTGAAGTCAGAGCTGTACACAGCTACGTTTACACTACACTCATACATTATTATGGCATAAGATCTCTGCACATTAGTGTCAGCCTGGTTGTGATGGTTTCTACCCACAATGACACATTCACTAAATTACTGTAGCAAATGTAACCATCATTAAGAATCATTTCTCTCTTTGTTAACAGTTAAATAACTATTAACTACATTCTACTCAACTACCAACTTCCCATTTATGAATGAGGTTATTATAGATTGTAGTTATTATAAAGAGTCAGGGAGGAGCTCATATGCACATCTCATCATCATCAGTTAGAGTCTGTTATCAAGCTCTCACCACACACGCTGCTGAGCTCAGAGACGAGACTCTGGTACCAGAACACCAACAGAACACCAGCAGAACACCAACAGAACACCAACAGAACACCAGCAGAACATCAACAGAACACCAGCAGAACACCAACAGAACACCAACAGAACACCAGCAGAACACCAACAGAACACCAGCAGAACACCAACAGAACACCAACAGAACACCAGCAGAACACCAACAGAACACCAGCAGAACACCAACAGAACACCAACAGAACACCAGCAGAACACCAGCAGAACACAAACAGAACACCAACAGAACACCAGCAGAACACCAACAGAACACCAGCAGAACACCAACAGAACACAAACAGAACACCAACAGAACACCAGCAGAACACCAGCAGAACACAAACAGAACACCAACAGAACACCAGCAGAACACCAACAGAACACCAGCAGAACACCAACAGAACACCAACAGAACACCAGCAGAACACCAACAGAACACCAGCAGAACACCAACAGAACACCAACAGAACACCAGCAGAACACCAGCAGAACACAAACAGAACACCAACAGAACACCAGCAGAACACCAGCAGAACACCAACAGAACACCAAAAAGAACACCAAACAGAACACCAAACAGAACACCAACAGAACACCAGCAGAACACCAACAGAACACCAGCAGAACACAAACAGAACACCAGCAGAACACCAACAGAAAACCAGCAGAACACCAACAGAACACCAGCAGAACACCAACAGAACACCAGCAGAACACCAACAGAAAACCAGCAGAACACCAACAGAACACCAGCAGAACACCAACAGAACACCAGCAGAACACAAACAGAACACCAGCAGAACACCAGCAGAACACCAGCAGAACACCAACAGAACACCAGCAGAACACCAGCAGAACACCAGCAGAACACCAAACAGAACACCAACAGAACACCAGCAGAACACCAACAGAACACCAAACAGAACACCAACAGAACACCAGCAGAACACCAACAGAACACCAGCAGAACACCAACAGAACAACAGCAGAACAACAGAACACCAGCAGAACAACAGAACACCAGCAGAACACCAACAGAACAACAGCAGAACAACAGAACACCAGCAGAACAACAGAACACCAGCAGAACACCAGCAGAACAACAGAACAACAGCAGAACAACAGAACACCAGCAGAACAACAGAACACCAGCAGAACACCAGCAGGCTCTCAGGCTTCTACCAACTTACATATTTGAGAGTTTAGAACAAACTGTTCACATATGGGTCAATATTCATTTGATTACATAAACACAAACATGTCTGATGAGGATCCCTTCAAATATTTCTTTGAGACATAAGATTATATAAATATTTCCTAAGAAGATAAATACTGAGCCGGACATGCAACAAACTTCACCTCGCACACACTTCTGTACTTATGAGTCAACATACACATGAAACTGATAATATGTCCAAACGCATCACATGGGTCGAATCAAAGATGAGGGTTGGAGTCATTATGCAGCAGAACATCGCCTGCACAGCTAGAACACACTGTGGGCCCTGGTGCATGATCTCAGATAGAGATGATCTCTTCTTCAGTGGTACCCACTGCAACCAGTTGCTTTGATCATGAACTCCATTACACAACACGAACTGTATGACTGCAGAGCGAGCGCTCATATAATCCCTTATTATATTCAAGTGTGCGTTGGAAACACAAACTCAGCCTAAAGATCTGACGGTTAGTGACGTGTGTGAAGGCTGTGACTCCCCCTGACCCTTGGCCCGATGATCATGATGCAAGACCAATGAAGAAGAGATCCTGGGCTCAGACAGCCTGAGGTGCTGTGATGCAACTATTAATCTAATCTCACTCATCATGAGTCCCGCTAATAGGGAGCGACCCAGCAGTGTGATGAACCAGCTGATAGCAGCTGCACAGGCAAAGTTCACGGTGCAGGACTGTGCACGCTGGGTGAGCACGTCACACACACACACACACCGACACACACACACACAGTTCCAGCCACATGTGGAGGAACGCACACATCTCTTTGATCAGCGAACAGGAGGCTCTGTAATCAGCCTGATCATTGGCAGCAGGGATATCAATGCTGATTACAGGAACAGAGGTGGCCTCGGTCTCTGCTGAAGGTGACGGGGGGGGGGGGGGGGGCCCCCTACAGTGAAGAGAGAGAGGAAGGATGGTGGGCTTGGATGGGGAGACAATGAAAAGCTGTTGGAGGACAGATGGAAAGAGACAGAAGTGAAGGTAGAGAGTTTCTGATGAGTCTTTGAGAATTAAAGGGCCCGTCTGTGCGTGGCGAGGTGTCACGTTACAGGGACTCATTTCACTGCCGCCTTTGATCAACAGACAGGAACAGCCACTGCCCACACACACACACACACACACACACACGCGCACACACACACACACGCAGGTTTCAATCCATGTGAGTTTGGAAGGCTGATACTGAAGCGTGCTGCGGGGCTCAGGGTCTTTGCATGTGTGTGAATGTGACTGTGTTGTGTGTGCAGAGACCAGGACGCAGGACTCAGGAGGAGGCCCCGACGATAAAGACGAGGACGGGGAGGAGCCAGGCCCGACACACAGCGGCGGGGAGGAAGAGGAGGAGGAGGAGGAGGCGGCGGCGCAGTGGAGGGGTCCAGGTCAGTACGCTCGCTGTCATTGGCTGCTTGTGACCAACCAACACAAACACACTGACGCAAAACACAAAAGTGTTTCCTGATTTCAGGTCTGACTTCATTCCAATATTTGCTCTTTTCCTTCAGGATTGTGAAAGCGTTTAGTTCTTTATACCTGCACATCATGAGGCGACCACCTTCTGTGTTTCACATGCTCCATGTGTGGAGGACTTCATATTAAAGTCATTATCTCCAGCTTCTGTCCTATGATGCACAGACAGGTCTGTGGTGGA
The DNA here is from genome assembly GCF_949748355.1 of Melanostigma gelatinosum. Lineage (NCBI taxonomy): Eukaryota > Metazoa > Chordata > Actinopteri > Perciformes > Zoarcidae > Melanostigma > Melanostigma gelatinosum. The sequence goes on from NC_136634.1 coordinate 26,949,220, forward strand.
GGCCAGAGCACATGGGGCTGGACTCCTGCTCCCCACAGCTTTGCATGGATGTGTGTGAATACACGTCGTGAGAGTTGACTTCAGACCGTGTTCCAGTGATGCACAGCATCATGGATCAGTCTGTAGTTAGAGAGAGAAGGAGGCCGTCACACAGTGGACTCGTGAATATTACCTGAACCAGCAGTCCTTACCAAGTTGTGCTGCACATACAGTCCGTTTGGTTTATGATCAATGCAATATGAAAAAATACACAATGAGAACTTTCCTGATCAGTAAATAACTGGACTCAGACTAACGTTACTCAGGTTATCACAGAAACATTGTTCACGTTGTCAGACATTAATAACAGAGTACGAGCGTATTGTAAAATGTACCGTAACTTAAAACATCCCTCTGCATCACACAGAGTTCACATATTGAATGAACACTTCTGTTAAGTTATGGGAGATCACACTGTTAATATACTATATCCTCACAATTAACAGACAGCCCAACCCGCCCACCAGTCACAACTCAGGTATTCTGCAGAACCCTGAATAACATCTTTGGACATTAAATAACAGCAGTTTTTATTTCAATTTATTTCTGAAATATCTGGACATGGGAACTCTCCGGTATGGTCAAAGTGGAGAAACTAAAACCCTTCATTGGGACAGAACATCGTTGGGGTTTGAAAGAAATCCAAAGTCAACTCTCCACGTAAGGAGGTAAAGTGCGCTGATGTCCGTATTCCAGCCAGCACTATCATGTGAGCTCTTAATGCTTTCCAGTGTAGGCTGTGTGTCCCGGAGACGCTCCTCCGTCTCCTCTCTCAGTTGGTTTGTCCTCCTGTCCCCCCGCAGGAGACGTGATGTGACAGGCCGGGAGAAAATGTATTCAAGTCGTAACAAAAAACACACACACACGGCTAAGAGGAGATAACAAGTAAATCGCCATCATTTTATTATTTATTTCCTCTCTTATCGAGGTTTGTTTGGTTATTTATTTCTCTCTGTCTGTTGTCTTCAATGAGTTAAACAATGCAAGAAGATTACCGCACTATCTCGCATTATTTCCTTTTCAAGCTGCGCACGTTTTATGTCTGTCTGCGTGCGGGTGTCTGTTTATGTGTGTGTGTGTGTGCACTTGTGTTTTAATTCCTACGGTGGGGAGGAGAGGATGTGTTCATTATCGTGCTGTCCCAGCCTCGTCCCTTTAACAGTAATTGGAGCGATATTAATTGCTGCGCTCCGGCTGGTTGATGGTAGCACCGTGATGCTGCACTGATAGGGCCGTCCGCTTTTTTTTGTTGTTTCCCCTTCCTCTCCACACAAACTAACTGCTGGGTGAGCGAGGCGGAGGGATGGAGGAGGAGGGAGGGGGGAGTAAGGGAGAGAGATAGCCCCTCTATCAGCTCCGGAGCAGGCGCTGTCTTTATCAGGAGCACGATTGGCAAAAAGGAAACTTTGACCGTTCTGAATTTTTCTCTTATCGTCAAGCCTCCACCTCCCCTTCCTCCCCCTCCCTCCTTCTCTCCATCCATCCACGTTCTCCTCCTCCGGTCTCTCCATCACCACTAACAACCCCACTAACAGCCTTCCTCCTCCCCACCCCCCAACAGCATACATCTCTTCTTCTTCTCTTCCTCCTGCATGTCACAGCAGCACTGGAGTCCCTGGCTAATGTGTTCTTGTTCATACACAACGCTCCCCATGTATCAGACCTTTATAAACAGATGAGTGTATTAGCTGGTATGGAAGTGAACAGGGTGTTATCTCCTGTGGGAGTGTTGGCATTCCTCCACGACTCTCTGCTCTGAATGGAATCACACTACAGGTGAAGAGGACGACGATTTAACTCATCGATGTCGCCTTCAAAACCCAAGTTTTCTGAAACTGCATTTTAAATATGCAAACGATGAACTACCTTATCAAATATGTGCTAATTTACATACATTTTCAGACCATAAAGCAGATGTTTCGTTGGATTCTTTTACGTCTCTTTTAATACAAAAATCAATCTATTTCCTCCGTGTTTTTAGCAATACGTTGATGATGTGAACAGACCGCTCTGTGTTAACCTTCAGAATACAGAGAGGAATGAACTGTAGTGTCTGCTGGATGTAAGAGCTGCTGAGGTGCAGATTTAAAGACATGTATGACACTGCAGGTGAATAGTAATAATAATATATCACCATGAAACTTCCCCAGCTGATGACTTACATTAAAAGATACATTTTTTTATGTCAAGTTTATTGAAATGTTCTGTTTAAATATGCAATTATCTAACTTAACTTATCTAATGGTAACGTTTGGTAACGCTTGGTAATGTTTGGTAACGTTTGGTAACGTTTGTTAACGTTTGGTAACGTTCGGTAACGTTCGGTAACGTTCGATAACGTTCGGTAACGTTCGGTATCGTTCGGTAACTTTCGGTCACGTCTGTTAACGTTCGGTAACGTTCGGTAACTTTCGGTAACTTTCGGTAACGTCTGTTAACGTCTGTTAACGTTCGGTAACTTTCGGTAACTTTCGGTAACGTCTGTTAACGTTCGGTAACGTTCGGTAACTTTCGGTAACGTCTGTTAACGTCTGTTAACGTTCGGTAACTTTCGGTAACTTTCGGTAACTTTCGGTAACGTCTGTTAACGTTCGGTGACGTTTGGTAACGTTTGGTAACTTTCGGTAACGTCTGTTAACGTTCGGTGACGTTTGGTAACTTCTTTCCACTCGTCTGAAAGAAGACGTGAAATGGAAGAAAATAACCCCGAAAACATTGAGCAGTTTATGAGAAACACGGTGTCCCTGCTGTCACATTAGTGTCACTGCAACCATTATGCAGAACACGTTGTTTGTGTTGCGTAATGTTTATAGATTATTTTATTTCTTTTCAATTTCTCTTTTTCTTTTTTGGTATTTCGGTGTTGGATTTGTTAGTTGATATGTGTATTTGTTTAATCATTATTACATAACACAATCAATGCGACTCACTGCTTCAATGAAGCTGATTTCTGAGTGTACCAGTAACCTAGCAACGCTTTGAGGAGCATTCAGGAGAAACGAGACTTCGAAGTCGTAACCGCAGCGCTGAAACAACACGCAGGAAATATTGATCAGCAGCAACGTTGAAAGCCTTTTTGTTGGTTCCAATGTGAGGATTTTCTGCTTCTCTCTGTTTTGTATCATTGAAAATCTCTCTGATCGTCCAAAAGCAGCAATAAATCACTCCGGACGTTAGAAGCTCTAATTTAGACCAAACAATACATTGATGAACTTAAAATACTCAACAGTAAATGATCAGTATTTACATGCGTAGATAACAGAAGGCTTGAGTTTTGATAGATGACAACATCCCAGATGACTTTGCGGACTAATTGATTCATCGTTTGTCTGCTGAATGTTGGAACATATCATCATGTGATTGTGACATTGAAAAGCATTAAGTCCTCAGATTTCAGACACAATAGATGGATTAGGCTGTGATGAGGCTGATTGACTAATAATCAATCAGTGAATTAACCACTTCAGTGGAAATGAACTGCTTTATGATGTTTATGTGATGGTGTTAATGTGTGACCATGTCATGGTTAGGAGATAGATTTACAACAGTCTCAATGTTTGAGCCTTCTTCTGACAGAAGTTACTGCCGAGCTGTTCCATTTAAACGTCTCCGCTCTGGTGGGTTCCACTCACAGAACATTCATTCATTTCTGTCCCTGTGCGTCCACAGTCTTCGCTCCTTTTTTCAGCTTTCACCGTTTCTCCATCATTTTCTTTTTCCTTCTTCCTCGTGTCTTCTGTCCATCTCTTTCTGCACTGAGTCATGATACATATATACATATATATACACACAGTATGTATATATATATATATACAGTATATATATATACAGTATAAATGTATATATATACGAGTCTCTACCTCTATCCATCACCCTTTTGTTTCCTGTCACAGTGTGAACATGTTATAAATTCCATGCAGTCTCGTGTATATGAAAAGTCTAAATTAATTGAATATTAATCTATTAATTATTTTTAAAAGTTGATTTATTCTAGTTTGAAATACAATAATTCCTAGATATGAACATTTTAATTTCCCTTTCCGTGCACGGTTTGTGTTGTAACCTTATGATGATAATCTCTTGATTTATTCAGATAATTCATTCAAATAATTCTTTATGGCGTCATTATTGTTCAAATGGACTGATATTAACATAAAACTGAGAAAAACAACAACAGCACATTTTAATTCGTCCTCTCCGCCGTTTTCTTCTTCTTCTCCTCTTAAAGATAAATCAGTTCATTACTGGACACAACGTTCTTCAATGCACACATTTAACAGCGCCCATCAGTCGGTAATGACTTCTTGTTTATACGTCGATCTCAATAACTTGCGTAGTCGCAGATGATCGTTAACGCCGTTCTGTTCCTTCCAGCAGCAGCTATCACAACTCTGGCTCTGCTGCTCACACTGACACGAGAAACAGAGAGACAGATTCAAATGAAAGAGACCATCAATTGGACTGGATTACAGGCTTCAGCTGTTCTCTGTTTCTCTTCTGCAAAGCGTTGTTCGTCTTAAAACAATCCAGATGATGTGTGTGTGTGTGTGTGGTGGTGTCATGGTGTCTATTTATTTATTTATTGGTTTATTTGAATGGGACAGAGCACATTAATAAAACATTTCTGCAAATGCACCAGAGTTAAAGCCAAAAGGCTATTCTTCATCTGTAGTCCCAAGAGGCAGATGTTACAAAATAAACCTAAAAACAGAAGGTAAGATTAAAGTTAAAAGGTTAAACAATATCGACACTTAACAATGCGTGCACAAACAATGACAAAAAGTGAGAATAACATCATAACAAAAGCAGAATAAAACATGAACTGAAAACAGTATTATGCTGTAGTTGTTGAGATGCTAAAAAACATCCACGTCAGAGGCACAAAACATAAAAGCATGCAGAGTATGTGAAATACATGAATCACTCAGACACAGCTAAAGAACAATAAAAGACATGCATGCAGGTCGATGAGGGTCCACCGGCAATTTAAAGAAAGACAGAAAGGTGACAACAGACAGATGGAGGGACGTTCAACACAGGCAGAGAAACAGTTACAATCTACTGCTGACAGAGCTGAGTATTACTACCGGTAACCATTTCTGTAAGTGAGCTTTAAATGGTATAGGTGGGAGCTGCTCCTATCAGGGATGGCATGATGCTAAAGCCACCGTTTTAATCTACAGTGTGTCCGCACTGCATGATATGCAAAATAAATTGTGACAAGAGGAGAGAAGAACTGTCTTTTGATTGACCTTGCAGGCTGGAGGGTTCGATGTTTCCCCCTCACTCACTAATGGTGCTCGGTAATCCCTCGTCGTTGGCTGGCTGGCCGTCTCTCCTCCACTATGTGTAGAAACTCTGTTTTCTCTCCAAGGCACCGGACTAAAGAAGTGAAACTTCCTCCAGTATATGAATATGAATTGATTAATAAAGAGCTTTATTCATGGAGAAAACTCTTCAGATCTACAAGAAAGGTTAAGTGGTGTGTGAGAGTAAGGAGGCGCGTGTGATGACAGACATGTGATGTTTCCTAACACACCAACAGTGAGAGTCATGTGAGAGTTACACGCTGTCCATTCATCGGACAGGAAATGTATCTGCAACTATTCTGTCGATTCATCGCTTTAAATTTTTCAGGGGAAAGTAATAACATTGAATGATTCTTCTTTCAATGATTTATTTGTAATTCCTTACCCTCTTTGGCTTGACATATGTTACGGGTTGCATTAAGCGTTTGATTTTGTAACTAAAAAGCGTATTCCTGTGTTAAATATTTCTCATCTCTTGATGTTATCTTACATTTTGAACACATCGGTGCTTCCCACCTGCAGTAAGAACAGAGCACCTGGTGGATCCAGCCCATCATAGACCGGCCCAGGTCCTCTCTCCAGCCCTCGGGTGGGACACAGAGACCAAAGAGGGTCCAATCACACAACCTGTGTCTTCCAGGGGACGCCAGCCGAGCGAGGCGCGTTGTCCTGCTGGCCGAGCCCTCCTCGCTCCTTATCCTCCAACACAGTTATTTAAAACACCTCCAATAAAGCCGAGCAATGGCAGGCATAATAGTGGTTATTATTGTTTACCAGGCTCAGTGTGTGTGTGTGTGTGTGTGTGTGTAGTAGGTGGGTGTCGGGTTATCATACAACAGTTAATTATAATGGAGCATGAAGGCACGCTATCACTGCTGAGAGTCTCATTTATTTGGGGAATGAGAGATGTTGGCCGTGTCACATTTGCATATTGTGCGCCGCAACTTCCCCCCATTGAAATCAGCACGGACGGCGCGGTGCACCCTCATCACTTTGTCCACATGTGATAAGACCTTTGTTTCTCTGCTTGATCCATCTAGTCACGGGAGGCTGAAGGTAGCAACTGGAGGATAAGATGTTTGTGTAAAAGCTTCCAGTTTTCTACACTGTTTGCTCGTCTCTTTGTGGAGCTATTCATACAAATCCAGGACCTCCAATTCCTCTCAAATGTAGCATTCCAGGAATATAGGACAACAGACTGTCTTTTTTAATTATTGCTCGGCCACCAGTTTATTTAATAGCTTCCATAAGGTTTTTATCAGCATCTACCTGATGCTCAAACATACACCTTTACACAGTATCATCGTTGTTTCAAAAAAGTAGCTTGTATATATATACGTATATATATGCATATATATATACATGAATATGTGCATGACGGGATGCTTCGTCATCAACGGACAATGCATATCGTCAGAGTCATTGTAATTAACACAATGACAACAACAAACTCACAAGAACAGTGACACATATTTATATGACAACAGAGCAAGAAATCAATCGAGCAGACCTGCAGCGCTAACACGCGTATTCATCCATTCATCCATTCATACTGCTGCTAAATTCTGCTAGCTGCTTCACAACAGTGACGCTGGCTCACTGACCATGTTACGTAATGACGGCGCACATTAATGCTGACGTACTTATAGGTAATTGCTTATGGGTAAGCTAATTGAGTAGATTTGATGTAATGAAACTGTTACCGTATATACGCAGTGTGAAAGCTTAAATATGTTTCTGTGTGTATTATGTGTTAAACCAGGAGCATAGACAGTTAACTCCATAACTAGATTCAAGGAACTGAACTCTGGATAGAGGGATAGAGGGTTAGAGGGACAGAGGGATGAAGGGTGAGAGAGGGCTTCAGGAGGAGAGAAAGAGGACGGTGTGAGAGAAGAGGAGAGAGAATAAAGCGGCAGGTGAGACGAAGGTGAGAGAGGGAGGAAGACCAAGAGAAGTGGTTTGGAATAAAGAAGTACTATATTGAGTTTAGAGTGCAGAGATAACTAATGAAGGGTGAAAAGAGGGGTCAAGGTTTAAGGATCAATAAGAGAGAGAGAGAGAGATGAAGGGTGAGAGATTTTAAGAGGTGCAATTCAGATAGTGAAGTTAGAGGTGAGTGGATGGGAAGTGGGAAGGTTGAGCGATAGAAGGATGAGGGAGGTAGAATATGAAGAAAGGACAGTCGGGCTGAAGTCTGGTGTTGAACAGTCCAGATGCTTCCCATTACGTTGTACCTCCTGCTGGAAGGTTTTTGCATTATTATCTTTGCATGATTACTCGTATAGGCCAAGTCTTATTCAGCTAACTTCAGATGTGTGTCAATGCCTCAGCAAGGAGGGGTCGGATAATTTACGATTTTCATATTAATATTGGAGTTATACGACAGCATCAGTAGCTAATTTAAAAGAGTGGTGAAATGGTTCGGCTATATAAAAACATTAACAATTCTATTAGCCTATAACTCAATCAATTAAGGATGTCAACATATTTATAAAGTTTATTATATATCGGGTTGTTAAACTGTTCAGCAGACTAATGTCAGATGACTCTCACGACATGTCTAAACCAAGCAGCAACTTCTTCAGTTCTGCAGAGTGAAGCCAATGCAGAGCAAGTGTGTTATAGCTGCATTCTCTCTAGTGTCCACCAGGGGGCGACTCCTCTGGTTGTATAGAAGTCTATAGAAAATGACTCTACTTCTCTCTTGATTTATTACCTCAGTAAACATTGTAAACGTGAGTTTATGGTCTCAATCTCCAGTTCCAAGTCTTCTTCAATGCAGCATGATGTTCAGGGTCGCTTTAGGGCGGGGCTACAGTGATTGACAGGTCTCTACCAGAGACGTATACAGTCCAAACATGGTATAAAAGGTCGAACTAGAGGCCTCAAAATGGGTGACGTCACAAGGACTACGTCCACTTCTCTACAGTCTGTGGTCAACCTGTCGATCGTGTTCGTACCTCAGAGAAAATTCTAAATACGAGAACATTTGTAAATACGCAAGCAAGTTCCCCTAAATCATTCATCCAGGCCACTTAAGAACCAATCTGTACCAATGAACGGCGAGAGCAACGAAGAACCGGAGTGAAATACCTTGTATGCGTACGCAGACATGGCCAATAAAGCTGATTCTGATGAAGAACCAATCTGTTCTCATGAGTTGTTCTTGCCCATTGTCTTTTTTTACAAGTTAGGTTCATAAGGTTTGTGTGCTGATTTACAACAGACAGTATGTTTCTGTGAGGGTGAGGGAACAGGGTCTGATATGGTGTCAGGTTGGGTTATAATATGGCAGGGTATGGTTAACAACGTGAGAAGAATTCTAAATCTAAATTGGGTGTCGCTGATTGTTCAGTATTGGCCTCATCAAGCCCCTCCTTTTCACAATATATTGTTCCACGTCAAGTGTGAGCTGCTTTAGAGCCGGGCTAACCCACATCCACGCATCGCTCACACACTTACACATGCTGTACTCTCGCTCTTCTCTGTAACCTTCCTCCATATCTCCAGCCAGCAGACTGTCTCTCAGGGGGAGGGTGTCCCTGCAAGCACCCTGTCAATTCCACCCGTCAATCAAAACGCTTTGGGATGATGATTGGTTGGCATGTGTCCAGAGGGCTTGTCATGTCAATGAGGCGGTGATACCTCAGAGTAGTCTGCAGTTTGAAATGAGCTCAGTGGAGGCTTCTTATTGTCCCATGAGCATGCAGTGGAAGAGAATGTTTGTATGTGGGTCAGCAGCAGGAATGCATGTTAGACTGAGGCCGTGTCCACACCACTCTGTCCACACTACTCCGTCCACACGGCCTTTCAGCATCGCTTTCCAAATGATCTCCATCCAGACTAACACGCCTGAAAACGAATATCACGTGACTCTTCACGTACACTGGGCATGCGGGTGGGTGACGGTGTAAACAGGAAGTAGATTGGTTGCTTAGTTAAAATAATATGACGTAGTCTTTAATAATGAAAGGTCGTGTTTGATACTTAAGATCTTCTCTCAAATCTTCCTCTATGAACTCAAACAGACACATTTAGTGGAAAGTTTTAGAAGTTTTATTTACTTAACGTTAGTTACAACGCTGCAGGTCTGCTCGCTCTCTCTCTCTCTCTCTCTCTCTCTCTCTCTCTCACACATCACATTCACTTTAAAATCAACACTTACAGGTAAAGGTTTACTAGATTATGATCCATAAATGTGGTCAACACACGTCTCTCACTCGTTTCCTCTCGGTTTCGTTGCAATTTCTGCTTTTGTTCCTTTACATTTTATCTGCGGACTTCACAATAGATGTGCAGAACAAAATAAGCATTAATAAGGACAGGAAAGTCCTCCGTTTAGTGTCCATCACCCTCCCTAAAGCTGCTGACGTGACTTCAGACGTCCGCTCCGTAGGGCTGATACTGGACACGCCGCTCGGTGATCGCTCCACTAACAGCTGCTTCCTCCGTAATAACGCAGACTTTAACTGAACAGCTGCTAGTAAAGACAACACGGTCAGCAGCACCTGTAATCATGTTAAATTAACCTGGTAGTCGATCGGTAATCAATGTTGTTTATGATTTCCGGAAAACGGTCACGTGATAGGAGTGTGATGAATCAGGGAAGGACACGTCATGACTGCTAAGAACCAATCAGGTAGTGAACACGTGTGGGCGTCATCGTTTCCAACGTACACGAATACGCAACTCCGGCGGAGAAGTTCCAAAAACTGCAGTTCAAGTGGCCGCCTGATGCTCCAAAAGCCAGTCAATTCCCACTAGACCAGGGGTGTCCAAACTTTTTTCACTGAGGGCCACATACAGAAAAATATACCAAGGGCTGGGCCACTCAGGTCCGATCGCCTCACCCCTAGTGTGTTAAAGTGAGCAAAATCAATCAAATTTGGTTCTCAATGTGCTTTTGTTCAGATTTAACAGAGATGTTTGCTCACGTATGTTGAGCCGAACAGACTCATTATTCAAATAGAAGGGAGTTGAGAACAGCTCGATGTCTCTCAATGAGAGAAAAATATTGAAAGCCATGGCAGCTGGTGGAACATGTTCTAGGTAGGGCTGTGCCACATCCAATCAATTTCAGCAAACATCCCAGTATGATTTAATGCTAAATAAATGAAGGTATCAAACACGTATTGCTACTTTGCAGTTAAATATTTAACATTTATTCCAACATGAAAAAAAGCAGAAAATAACACTTTGACAAACACGTCAGGACATCTTGTTTACAGCTAGTAGCTTCGCATGTACTGCTTCCCTTTCCTGCTAGTCAGGTTGATCTGATATCAGCACTGCAGTTTCTCCTCAAAGTTCTCCTCTCAAACGGGTCTTGGAGGAGTAGTGCTCGCGCTGGAGCTCGCGCCCGCCTGTAGAGACTCGTCCGGACGGGAACGCGCAGCTTGGGGCAGAATCGATTCTGCTCCAAGCTGAATCTATTTGAGGGCGCTGATTGGCTAAATTGTATGTCACACATTTATATCTTTAATCAGCAATTGGCTAAACTGCTTCACTGCTCTTTTGGGCAGTTTCTCCAGCGCTGCTGAGACGTGCACACGCAGAGAGGACATGCAGCAAAAGCATATATTTACCGCAGATATCATATTTTACACATATTACTGGGTGATTCCATATTTCAAAAACACGAATATTGACAATTTGTATAGTTTATTATTATTATTATTCATTTTATTTTATTTGTTGTGGCTCAAGGTGGGGCGGCGCCCTATCGCCCTCTATTGACCAGCCGCCACGTAAGCACTGACTGAGTTCTGTCATGAGAGACGTTATCACGGACACGGTATTTCCCCCTTTCAGCAGAAAGGTTGGCCTTTGGAAAAGCACATTTGACTTCGGACTGCGTGGGGAAGTGCGCAACATTGAAGTTGCGTAGAGTGCCCTCGTGCTCGAATTATGTTGACAGTTTTCACAACCGTGTTCATCACATCGCCAAGCTGGACTGTCTTAGCACAGAGGGCTTCTTGGTGGGTGATACGCTGCATTTTAATAGCCTCACCTCCGCTCTCTTGCGCTCGCCTTTCATAGCTGGAGCCCTATCTGTTGTAACTCCACACAGCTTGTCCCATCTTGTCAATTGCATCTGACACAGCTTCAAACATGTCCTTACCTGTTGTTGTGCTCTTTAGACTCCTAAAATCAAGCAGCTCCTAATGCAGAAATGATCGTCAACTCCCCGCAAACAAATTAACAGCTGTGCGGTGTCTGTGGCATCTGTGCTCTCATCATACGCAATGGAGTAAAAAGCAAAAGCACTTGCTTTATCTGACACTTGATGGTTTAGGTTAGCTGACAAGTCTTCGATTCGCCGCACAACTGTGTTTCTGGACACGCTAACGTTGTTGAATTCCTGCATTTATTCCGGGCACTTGCGACTTTAGTGAGGCACTGTTTTATGAAGTCACCATCTGAGAAAGGTTTCCCGTGGCGGGCAATGAGTTGAGCTACCTCGTGGCTGCTATTGTGACTTTTTCTTGTGTTTTGTTTGCACGGAAAAAAATACTCTTATTGAGCTCACTGCCATTTAACGTTCTGTTCTCGCTCGGCACCAGTGTAGGACGTGTCATCATCCGGGGCTAAACGTTTCTTTGATTGCTCTTATTTTGTGGAAAAGCTGCCTTGTTCAACACAGTATCTCCACCTAGTGGTGAAACTAAGAAGTACAATGCGGTCAAGCGCGGGTTTCAAGTTTCAAGTGTGGGCCATATTACATTATATTTTTAGAAGTTGCTGCGGGCCAATTAAAAATGGACCGCGGGCCGTAGTTTGGACACCCCTGCACTAGACCCTCATGTTAAAATGACCAACTTTACAGCTGAAATAAATAAATGCTTTTGGTCTCTATAATTAATATCCCCGTTCATGAAAACTGTATGGGGAGTGAATCTTTACATAACTCACCTGTTTCACTTATATTAAGGCTTACAGTGAGGCATTAGGGCGTAGCCTCTCTGTTCAATGCCACCAACGATCCACCACTTTGCCCATTTGTAGAGGCAGGCGCTGTCGTCAATGCCAAGTTGGCGACAGCCGGAGCTTCACAGCAGCTCTTTTAGAAACCCTATGGGTGACATCACAGAGAATATGTCCATGTTTGTTGAGTTGGCTATGTGGATATATATATTGTCGAGAAGAGTTGAGCTCACAGAGAAAGCCGCCTTGGATACATACTACACGATCAGGGGAAGGTCAGGATATAAAAAGCATAAAGCATATACTCAGAAATCAAGAGTTAAAGTGTAATCGAAAGATAAAGTGTATGATCGTTACATAACGAATGTTTAATACATAGAGTGATTTCACAAATGTAAACCTGATAATAATAATATGTGTATCTGAGTAAAGTGCAGTCTGGGTGTAGAAAGTACGGAGAAAGAGGAAGTGAGCTGAGTGCAGGCCTTAAGAAAATAACTGCTGCAGAGAGAAGGAGAGAAACATCTAATAAGTGTTTTAAAAGCAAGCGCGTGCTGAATAAAGCGATTAACAACTGTAAGTGATTATAATAACTGTAACTGATTATAACAACTGTAACTGATTATAACAACTGTAACTGTGATTATGATAACTAATCTGTGTTAGAAATGTGTGAGTGTAGGAAAAGGGGAAGTGCAACAGATGTTGAACACCCGAGAGCTTGATTAAGTAAGCGCCCAGACAGGGAAGTTGGGGTGATTTTGTCATGCACACACACACATAAAATGTAGGTACTTTTCGAAGCACATGCACCAAATCAATGATGTCATGTTAATCATGGGCTGAGGGAGGACGTGTTGGGGAAGAGGGGGGAGAGACGCGAGAGGCAGCCCAAAAGTGTTATAAAAGAAGTAACTTGCAAACAGCAAGACGGGATTTCTGCACGGGCCGTCCAGGAGCTCTGAGAAGAAGATACGGACGATTGCAACTGAAGTATTCGAGGACTTCGTCTCTGTTCACGGAAAGAAGACCGCTGTTCGTGGACAAAGATTGAAAGACGGAGATTTTCCTCTCCCCACTGCTCGACTTTAACAACTGAACGGAGGAACACAGCAGCCCTAGAAAGACTTTGTACTGAGCCTTGAGGACTGTTGGCCGAACTCCGCTGCGAGAGCAGGAGGAATCCGAGGGTCTGGCCAGACCTTCGCTCCTAACAACCCCAAAATAACTTTTTCACCGAACCATTGAAGATCCAGCTCCAACCGAGCCGTCTCGGCATCTAAAACTAATGAGTATAATCTAAGAAGAAAATTAAAGTAACGAATCAAGTGTAGTAACGTTTAATGAGAGCTGTAGCTTAACCCTTGCTAACTAACTAAATATAACCTGCAATAAATATCGAATCTGCATTTAAAGTAAAATTCTCAAGTGCATTTATTTGCTCAAGTCGTAAAAATTCCTCGTGGCAGTAAAAAGTTAAATCCATTGTATGTCTAACAACTGAGTTCTGTAAGGTTATCCTAGAGACCGAATCCACTTAACAATCCCTTACGGTTTTAGAAGTAATCCTAGCCGTTAAAACCTAACCTGGCATTTACCAAGAGCACGGATCCAGAAGAGGGAAGCTGCCATAACCGACGCGACTGGTAGGAGTGCCCGAGGCTAGGCTGGTCTCTCGGCCGAGTGCACTCAGACCGGAGGAAGCAGGGTAGACTTCGGGAGTAACGGCAGTTAGCAGAGCAAGGCGAGTTCCCTCGCAAGAACACCAGCTCGACAATCTTTGAATAGAGAGCTGAGTCAGTAAGTAGCCCCGTATCGGGCCAGAAGTACCCCAGGATCTAAGAATATATACAGTGCATCCGGAAAGTATTCACAGCGCTTCACTTTAACCACATTTTATTATGTTACAGCCTTATTCCAAAATGGATTAAATTCTTTTTTTTCCTCAAGATTCTACACACAATACCCCATAATGAAATTGAAAATATATTAAAAATAAAGAACGAAAATGACATGTCCATAAGTATTCACAGCCTTTGCCATGACAAAATTGAGCTCGGGCACTTCCTGTTTCCACTGATCATCCTTGAGATGTTTCTGCAACTTGATTGGAGTCCACCTGTGGTAGATTCAGTTGATTTGACATGATTTGGAAAGGCACACACCTGTCTATATCAGGTCCCACAGTTGACAGTGCATGTCAGAGCACAAACCAAGCCATGAAGTCCTAGGAACTGTCTGTAGACCTCCGAGACAGGATCGTATCTAGGCACAGAACAATTTCTGCAGCATTGAAGGTCCCAATGAGCCCAGTGGCCTCCATCATCCGTAAATGGAAGAAGTTTGGAACCGGAGAAGGGCCTTAGTCAGGGAGGTGACCAAGAACCCGATGGTCACTCTGACAGAGCTCCAGCGTTGCTCTGTGAAGAGAGGAGAACCTTCCAGAAGGACAACCATCTCTGCAGCACTCCACCAATCAGGCCTGTTTGGTAGAGGTGCCAGACGGAAGGCGCTCCTCAGTAAGAGGCACATGACCGCTCATCACCGGGTCAATACCATCCCTACAGTGAAGCATGGCGGTGGCAGCATCATGCTGTGGGGATGTTCTTCAGCGGCAGGAACAGGGAGACTAGTCAGGATCGAGGGAAAGATGAATGCAGCAATGATAGTGACATCCTTGATGTCACCATCCAAACCTGCTCCAGAGCACTCTGGACCTCAGACTGGGGCGAAGGTTCATCTTCCAACAGGACAATGACCCAAAGCACACAGCCAAGATAACAAAGGAGTGGCTTCGGGACAACTCTGTGAATGTCCTCGAGTGGCCCAGCCAGAGCCCACACTTGAAGCCGATTGAACATCTCTGGAGAGATCTGAAAATGTCTGTGCACCAATGCTCCCCATCCAACCCGATGGAGCCTGAGAGGTCCTGCAAAGAAGAATGAGAGAAACTGCCCAAAAATACGTCTGCCAAGCTTGTAGCATCGTACTCAAAAAGACTTGAGGCTGTAACTGCTGCCAAAGGAGCTTCAACAAAGTATTGAGCAAAGGCTGTGAATACTTATGTACCTTATGTACTTATGTTGTATTTTCGTTCTTTATTGTTGGAATGCTGTTAAGCATTCCAACTATTGTTATCCTGTTTCTTTATTGTTGGAATGCTGTTAAGCATTCCAACTCTTGTTATCCTGTTTCTTTATTGTTGGAATGCTGTTAAGCACAACTGTTGTTCTTCGAATCTTTATTCAACTTCTATTTCTTCCGTCCCACCTCTTCTTCTCCTTCATATTTTAAGCTACAGAAACCGTTCAACTATTAAAATGTTCAGCTCTTTCACCAGAGGGGTGCTATGACTTTTCATATTTCTAACCTTTAAACTCTTTGAATTATTAAGCTTTTTATTTTCAATGGGATCTCTATGGAGAATATTTTCAAATCCTCTTAAACTTCTTCAACTTTCAAATCCTTCAAGTTCCTCATACTTTCAGCTACAGACACCATTTCAACTTTCAAATGTTGAGAAAACCCTGAACTATTGCCGCAGAATTCAGCTTTCTGATATCTTTTAAACTTTTTGAACTGCAGCAATTTAACTTTTATGATTTTTCAGCCCTTTTCTGACTTTATAATGGGTAAGTACAATAATATGAAGTGTACTGTAGCACAGAAACGCTTCTCTTTGCACCCTGCAGACGTTCTGTCTTAATGAGCAACCACAGTTGCAGCTGGATGCTGGTTAGCTAGCTAACTAGCCAGAGGGCTAATCTGCTGAAGTAACCATTGTTATAGGTTAGAGCTGCAACTGACAGTTATTTTCTGTTGATTTTCGATGTAGTCTATGAAATGTCAGTAACCGTTACCCTTTACAGCCCACGGTAAACTTTAGTAAAGCAGCAAATCCTCACATTTCAGACCACGAATACAGAATATTTCACATTTCTGCTTGATTATTAACTCAACCAATTATATGAAAATAGTTGGTGGTTAACTGTCAGTCCATCAACCGATTGATCAATTATAGATTTGTCATTTAATAATAGATGAATTGTTTCAGCATTGTTACAGATAACATACAACTATCAGTCAATGCCAGTTTCTTCTTAAACTGGTGTGCAGCGCAGTAGTGGTGTAAATACATCCATGTGTTATTATGGAGTGCTCTACAGACATCTGGTTATATTTTAAAGCCCACTTATACCAGACTGGAAGTGCAATTCTACCTTTTGGAGCAAGAGCAGTGTTTAGCTGGTGTGGGGTCAGTGTTTCCAATATGTAGTACTGTCATTGAAGATTCTGTCACATGAATGAATCAGTTTGGGTAATCAGCCTCGCGTACTGCAGCACAAAGTCGCTCACATATATCGAGAGCAACCGAAGAACAGTGGAAAGTTGTTACTTGATTCCAGAAGCTGATGAGGAGCACTCTGAGCCAGCATCGCCCTCTTCCTCCATCACCCACTCCTGATCTACTCCACCTCTTCTGACTGACACACACACACACACACACAATCTCCCCTTCCTCTACCATCTCCTCTCTCCAGCCTCTCTGATGTGTCACTCCCCTCCTCCATCCCTGATGATTGATAGGCGCGAGGCCCTAATCTAAAGGAACATTTCTCGGTGCTGTCCGGCTGCTATCGGCCCAGCAGCTCCCTTAAACCCAACGTGTGAGCTGGCGCTGGTGGCGGGACTGGACCTTGGCACGTTGATTACCAGCCGATCAGATGGTGCTCCACGGCCTGCATACCTTCCTCTCACAGTGATACCCTTCAGCATGTGTGTATTTGACAGTGTGCTCCATTGCCTACATCCATACACCACGAGGGCCAACATGCACATGCATGGTCTGCCTGCTCTCCTCTGGACAGGACACAATGATGAAGTGATGACATGTTGGACAGACATGGATGTAGACTGCAGCTTGGCTGGTTGGCGGACGCACACAGCCACAAGGCGGTGATTCCACTTCAATACGTGGTGTTAGAAATGTCGTTAAAGAATAAGTACGTTAAGCTCTCTTGGAAGTTTAAAGATCAGATATGTTCTAACTCAGTGAAGAAATTAAGGCATGTTTGATGTTACTGATTGGTAATGTTTCACAGCGGCTTACTGCTTTCATGTTTTATACGCTCGCGCTGAACGTCACACATCTCCTGCTGCCTTCATGGAATCTAGTAGGAACATTCAACAGCACTTTAAGTTGAGACTTGTCATTTTCAGGCTGAAAATATTGAATTGGTTGAATCCGTTACTTACGGCTGATCCGAAGCCTTCACAGTGGAAGACATGACTGTATGTGAAGATGACCTGCAGCAGTACATGCTGCTGTGTCTGGAGGCTGATGGTTCTCAGTGGTCACGTTCTGTGGAACTGATGAGCTCCATTAACCAGCAGCTGAGGTTGGTGGTAGAGGGACAACCTTCACAGCTTATTATTATCAGTTAGCGCTGGGCGATGTGGAGAATATCAAATACCACCATTCTTCTGACTGCCTACCTCGACATAGATGTTGTGACGATGTTGTCGGGTTGGCTGTTGGTGCTTTTACACATATTTGCCTTCAGTCATCAGTAATATAATGATCTAGTGCGTAAAGGCAAGTAACAGAACAGATACAATGACATCACTTGACAAACACTAATGTGATTTGAATCCATTTAATCTAAATGATAAATTCAAGACCTGAGCCCGCACTGATCCATTGTAGCAGTTTGGACCAACAGCTTCTCAGCTTTCTGTCCGATAGAACTGGAACAAGACGTAACTAGCACATGAACACACTCATGTCTCCTACTTTCTGCTCATGTTCCCCATCTTCATATCTCGTTCTTATCTTCTTCGCTCTCTCTTTCTCTGCGTCCTCTACAGTATCTCTCACTCACCAGTTTCCTTCCTCTAGTCGACAACAATCTCTTGTTTTCCCAAGTCTGAAGGGAGTGTGTGTCTCCAGCAGCACTAGATGTAACTTTGGCTGGAACGTCAACCGTTAACAACGTGCTCTACAGTAATACACGTGTTTGGGTTCTTCCACTTTTTTAATCCAGGAGCTTTTCTGTTAAATGACGCGTTCAGCATCACAAACTGACTCCAAGTCCTTCGATGGACAGGAAGTAGAACTAGTGCGTGACAGCAGTGTAGAAAGAAGAACCACAACTTATTGTGTGTTGAAGCTATATTGCGTTCAGACGATGCTGTTATGCAATGTTTGGAACATGATTCAGAGCAGCATGGTACCATGTGGTCTGCTTCATAGAGTTCAGGAGCAGGAATATAAACGCTGCTATTGTCTAATCATGACATCAGTTCCCTCGTCAGCGCTTCCTTCAGTTGGTTCATTAAGCAGAACTTTCCCAGGAAGATGCTTCAGTGAACAGTGTTTGTGTTCTCGTTGTAGATGTGGACCTTCTCGTGTTTGCTTCTCTTCTTGCTCTTGTCTTTTTAATTGATGAACCTCTAAATGAGCCTGAGTGTGTGGAGCGGGCCGATCACTCTATCACTCTTTCACTCTTTCACTCTTTCACTTTTCCGTGTGTCCTCCGCGGCCCGCGCTGCCGATACCGGTCTGATTGAAATGTCCTTTTTTTTCGTGGAAGCCAGAAGGAGTTGTTAAAGCAGACATGAATTAATGATTGAATTAATTATCGGAGTCACATACCGTACAATTAATTCTGTGGCTTTGCCTCAGTCTGTCCCCCCCTCTCCCCGTCTGTGCGTAGAGAATGTCAAGAAACATTTTCTAATTAATTTATGTGTGATTATCAGGGATAGTTTCTGGAAGGTCTCCACTTTCAATTTGTGACAGGCTACAGCGGGGGGGGGGGGGTGCCTCTCACACACACATGCACTTCTCTCAGACACATGCACTTCTCTCACACACATGCACTTCTCTCAGACACATGCACTTCTCACACACACATGCACTTCTCTCACACACATGCACTTCTCTCAGACACATGCACTTCTCTCACACACATGCACTTCTCTCAGACACATGCACTTCTCTCAGACATACAGTTTCACATTGGATTACTCGTTCTCCTCCAGTCACTGTTATGCTGCTTTATTGTGTTGTCTCCTCATGAAGACAGAGAACACACACACACACTCTGAAGCGGTGTTTGACATTATTCTGCTCGTTCAATGTGTGGAATTCAAAGCACTGTCTCGAAAGATAAGTTCTGACTTTTTCCAAGTCTACATTATTTGGCAACCCATGAGGCAAGATTCACATAAAAATAGGAGACTCTTAAACAGAAAGTGTGCATTAATTAAGAATTCAGGAAGAAAGGGGGGTCACATTCACCCCGTCCCACTGTCCTGTGGGCAAAGCAGCTGGAGACCACTCTGGACAACCTTCTGTTCAGCCTCTTGGTGGACGTCTGAGTGGTGTTTCCTGCTCGGCCCTCTGTTCAAACTGACTGCTGCTGAACTGGATCAAACACTCCCTCTCACCTCCCCACACCTGACCGTGGGACCTGCCTCATGTGCTGCATTGTCCTGGCTCCTTACCCTGGTTTGCCACGTAATACTCTGCGACAGGTCTGTTGAAAGTGTTGTTAGTTGCTGCGATTGTTCCTTCTCTCCATTTCAGCTGAATGCTAGTACACTGCAAGAAACAGGTGACACAATGTAGAAGTAGGCTCTGCTGCTGACAACTCAGCATGCTGTATGTAGTTCATTGTGTATGTACAAGCTTCTGCCCAATAACAAGCGGCCTCTGAATCACCAGCCAACGGTTGTTCAGCGCTGTGGAAACGTCTGGAGTTGTGCCGACCGATGGCTTCTTCCAGCGGTTAGTTGAACAGCCGTTGATGAATGAAAAAGAAGCAAAAAAACAAACTCTTATTTCAGCATCTTTCTTGGATCATTGGGAAAAACATTGAATTAAATGCTCCAAGTAACCTTCAGCATGTCTTCTCTTCCAAGTGAAAATGTCATTGGTGATTATCAGATATGTACTGATCGCTATGATGAAGCAACGTTCTTGGGACTGTGCTCCACTAAAGATATCAACTGGTGTGATGAAGGCCTGAAGGTGGGTGCTTCTTCACCTCGTATTCTTGAAACCCTTGTTTTAAGATTTACATTTTCTTGCTTCATGCATAACTGCTGCACATTTACACAATGTGTCTTCAGATGATGAGATTGCACATTTGGAGCCATGTGGTATGTTAGCATTCACTAGAGGAGACTGATGTCAGAAACACCTCTGATGCAGCCTCACATGCTGCATCGGGTATTGGCCAGTGTGCGAGTCTATCCACCTGATATTACGTTATCATATCATAAACACATTCACGCTACACAGGAACAACTACAGCACGCTACCCGGCCCGTACGTCCTGCCGGTAGTGCTTCTCACCTGTGGGTAAACTCTCTCGTGCACCCGACTTCTATGCTGAATAACAGCTAACAGTCAACGTCAGCAGAGGTTCCATTGACTTCCATTGTAACGTCTTCATGCTCTATTCAGTAGAAACAAGCTGAGCGAAGGTAAATGTTAACACTATCTTGATGTGTTCAAATGTTGTTGTTTTTTTAACTTAAACTTAATTAATTATGAACTATTAAATAGTTGTTTGAAGAAGGTGTTTCCACAGCAGTGTTAGAGAGGGAACCTGTTGGACTCGTTCTGTTTTTAAAGCACTGGTATCGGATGGATACTCGAGCTCAGGGATCAGAATGGGTATTAATAAGGAGGAGACGGTATTGGAACATCTCCAACACTCATAAACAGTTTGCATTCCACACAGAGTGGGACTAATGGGGAGTTAACAGCGGCTCAGGAGCTGAAACTGCTTCACAGCATGTTAAAGCGCTGTGTTGTATGCACCCAGTGTTGCTCCATCTGTCTTGTGACTGGTTGGATAACGCTGGACTCACATTCTCACACACATGCAAACAGAGGCACATTTTATATCAGCAATAAATAAAACTCCCCACAAGCAGTCAGGTGATTGAACTGCAAAATGAAGATTTTGCATGTGAATGTCAGCATTCTTTGCATTTGTTTGTCTTCAGTGAGGAGGGGGGGGCTCATCTCATCAACAGTAGCCCTGTCGCTTGTTCTGTTTTCACCCCCGTGGTCCTCTGAGCAGAAAAAACTGCTTTTGGTTTTCTCCCCCTCATTTTATCTTTCTTCACATATTTGTGAATTTGCATGTTTGCTTCTTGCTCTTTTCTGGTGGCGTATGTATTTTGTAGATAAAGGTTCAGCAGTGCAGTTAAGAGAAATTAGTTGGGTAAACAGTGGTAAATGTCAATGATAAAGTTCTGTTGAAGCTCATCTGATTAGCAGGGCTACGCAGGTGTCTTATCTTGCCTGTGCAACAGAGGGTAAAATGGAAATGATTGCGTGGTCCCGAGCAGAAGATGCCGATCCCAGAAATGTCTATCTGCCGCTGAACCGAGCCTGCCGGACTCCAGGGACCCGAGGGTGCTGCGTGGGACATCACGGAGAGACACGCAGAAGAAGGAGACGCCATCAGGTCTCGCTGTGGTAGATTGAGGCCTTTTATCAGCCTGCGCTATAAATGAAGGGAGTTAATGGGAAAAGCTGGCTAGGATTCAGAAATGCAAATCTTTGACTTTTACCCAAATAACGGAACAGGTGGAATATTTATACATTTCTGATTGAACATTAATAATCAAAGTTGTTTAACGATACAATTAGCAGGATATCAAGGACAGCACCAATGAATAGTTTGGTGTTATGAGGTCTTAAGTGAGGCAAAATCATGTTGAATGAATGCTGAAACCTGCCATTGCTTTGTGAAAAATACTATTTTACTCCTTTCAAAACTCTCAAATCCCAAAAATTCAGAAATGAGTCTTTGCAGACTTTTCAATGATTTGCAGAATCTTGATAAACTAAATACAGCATGCGGTTTAGAAGACATCTATCTGAGCAGAGTCATGTGAAGGGCTTGCTCGTACTGACAAACCAACCACACCTTCTTCCAGTTGAGCTCATGAGGAAGACGTTGTAATGGCACTCTGCACGGTATGATGAATTACCCACCGGTCAGGAGGAAAACTAGAAATCAGTGACGACCAGAAGAGCTTTGTAGAAGGAAGCGGATGAAATAGGCTTCCATGGCTTTTAAAGGCACATATGATCAATATTAGATGAATTTAAGTAACATAGAAATCTGTGTACAGAAATGATCAAAGTGTTACCTTTGCTACCTGTGATATTGGGTGTATAAGTGTGTTTATAGTACATACTCGTGCTTTTACATTACAGAAGCAATTGAGACTAAATAGAAAACTCTGTTCTTTTATAGACTTTCCCATCAATGTATATTTGGCAGATATAATTGGATTTGAACATAGAGCACAGAAGCCTAGCACTGAGAGAACTACAGTGTTTGTCCTGTTTCCCATGAGGACTAGAGAGAGAAGTGCATCCGTCATTCAGCAGAGGTTAAACCCCACCTATTAGTGTGGGGTCGGAGGAGCACGCAGATAAAGATTTCCTGTTGTGTGGTGTCAAAAAATCAATAGCTCCGCTGCGATGTGCTCATTTGATATCAACAATAGTCTTTTTAAAAATCAATTAGGCCGGATAGAGGAGAGCATCAGTGTTGGGTTACACCTTTCTTTCCCCCTTTATTCCTCACTGATATCCAACCAGACTGACTGGTTCTTGACGCGCCTTGTTCCTATTGGATGATCAGGTACGTTGCACTTATGCATAGTTCCTGCATATGTGGCCCCTTGCACTCCAAGATCAGTTGGCCTTCACACAGTTGGACATCAGTTCTAAGAATGACACACATGTGATCAATAAGAAGATACTTCTAAATGGGGAACTTCTGTAGACAATTGACGGCTACTGAGGTTTGTGCATGTGGTGAAACCAGATGTCCATCTGTAACACTTCCATAACTTACACCTCATTATTTATGCTGTTGATGTCTTCCAATGATGTCACTTTGACAGTAAAGCGCTTGTCTCTCATCGCTCTGAGAGTAGATCATCCTTCATCTGTTGTGTGATGTAGAACATCAAATGAAAGTGGACCCAAGCTACTCCCATGTGGGACTCCACATACTCTACCATATTTCCAAAGAAGGAATACCTGAGTTTACTTTTTATACAATTAATAGCTAATGCTGATCAACTCTTTCACACAGAGGGAGAGCACCAAAGGGAGGGAGGCAAGGCAAACAGAGATGTTTCCGAAATTAGAAAGAAATTGATTGGAAACGAACTTCTTGATAAGCACTGAACTTCATAAGCCCTCAGTTACAGAAAGAAATCAGCTTCTCCATCTCTAGGTAAGGCTACTGTTTTGGATTCTTCCCAAAGTTGTGGACATTTTCCACCAAGTAAGCATTTATTAATAATATGACATATCAGTTAAGATAACAGGTCACCTGCAGGTTTAATTAGTTTTCCTTCCAAGTGACTATACCTGAACGCAAAACTGAATCTCCTGATTAAGTATAGAATAACACTTCAGGCCCTCATATCATTCCCATGTTCAGTAGACTCTGACATCATTGTTTCTGTTGGCAATGCTGTGAGCTTTGATGATAGCTTCACTTCAACTTTTATTGTTGAATATTGTTTGTTGTGCTGATTTTTGGGACTCACTCATTAAACAAGAACATTTAATAAAGTGTCAAAACAAACAACTCAATAAAATGGCACCGAGCTGAACCCCCCCCCCCCCCCCCCTCTCTCTGTTACACACATACTCATCAGTTAATTGCGTTAGTCGTTCCATTAATGGCGGACTGATTGTTTCATTGTGTTGGCTCGTCAAAGAGGCCTGGACGCCCCAGTGGCTGCTGAAGCGTCTGTATTGATAAGCCTTTGTGTGTATGTGTGTGTGTGTGTGTGGCTGGTGACAGGGGTGTGTATTAGTGTGATAGTGTGTACATGGTGGGTGTGTGTGGGCACAGTATGTATTTGGCTGCTCAGTGTGTGTGTGTATTACTTGTGCTGTGGACATACATCTTTTTACGCACATTGTGCCTTTTGAGGACAGAATGCAAGTCCCCGTAACGTAATAACCCCATTGTAGGGCGAGGACGTGGTTTAAGGTTCGGTATAGCAAGGTTTAGGTTTAGGTTTAGGTTTAGGTTCAGGTTCAGGTTCAGGTTTAGGTTAGGGTTAGGGTTAGGTTTAGGGTTAGGGTTTGGCTCCATCTCCAGGAAATAACTGGAAGTCAATGTTATGTCATCTAAGTGCTAAAATCAGGACTGTGTGTGTGTGTGTGTGCTGAGAGACACACTGTGTGTGTCAGAGCTTGTGTTTTGGAGAATAGGTCATCTAGCACTGACATGAAGACGGATGTGTGTGTAGCACAGTGATGGGTGTAGTATCATACAGAGCAGTGAGGGTAGTAGCAGCCAGTGCAGCCATATCGAGAAGGAGCGCTGGGTTATTATGCAGGTCTGTGGTGGGCGGGAGGTAATTAACAGGGATTAGGATTGTCGGAGGCCTCATGTGACCCCAGTGAACACCGCTAACCTGCTGGGATCAGCACGCAGCGTTCATTAGTGGAGGTGCAGACGGCCTGACATCTACAGTCATTGACGCTGCATATAATTAACTCGTTAAACTCCATCATTTGTATTTACATATATGTACATTTACACCAAATCATCAATAATAAATATGTGTTAATGATAACATGGACAACATTGTATAATGTAGCCAGTAGGGCTGGATGTTAATAAACGAAACACGCCTGAGCCACGTCCACACGACTCCGCTTCCATTTGAAAACGCATGTTTTGCTACGTTCACACTGAGCGTCCACACTACGCCGAGTGTTCGAGCACCGAAAACGGAGGAGTTTGAAAACGCTCCCGAGGAGGGATACGTTTGAAAACTCCGGGGTTGCCTCTTCGTGTGGACGGTCGGAAACGCACAAGTTTGGAAACGATGACGCCCACACGAAGAGGCGACCCCGGAGTTCACCACACAGCGTTTCAGAATCGTTTTCAAGATGATCTCCGTCCAGACCAAAACGCCTGAAAACGAATATCACGTGACTATTCACGTACACTGGGCATGCGGGTGGGTGCCGGTGTAAACAGGAAGTCGATTTTGTGTCCATCACCCTCCCTAAAGCCGCTAACCGTGACTTCAGATGGCCGCTCCGTAGGGCTGATAACAGCGCTGGTCACGCTGGTCACTGATCGCTCCAATAACAGCTGCTTCCTCCGTAATAACGCAGACTTTAACTGAACAACAGCTGCTAGTAAAGACAACACGGTCAGCGATGCCTGTAATCAGTCGTCCATGTTAAATTAACCTGGTAGTCGATCGGTAATCAAGGCTGTTTGATATGTATGTGACGAATCAGGGAAGGACACGTCATGACTGCTAAGAACCAATCAAGTAGCGAACGTGGGCGTCTACGTCATCGTTTCTAATCTTCTGCATTTACGAGCGTCCACACGAATATGTAACCCGGGAGTTTTCAAACTCCTCCGTTTTCAGTGCTCGAAAACTCCAGCGTAGTGTTAACGTGTCAGCGTTAACGAAGCAAAACATGCTTTAAAATGGAAACACAGTCGTGTGGACGTGGCCTCAGAGTCTACAGCCATGCTGGAGGCTGGGCTAAATGCTAACCTCAGCATGCTGGAGGCTGGGCTAAATGCTAACCTCAGCATGCTGGAGGCTGGGCTAAATGCTAACCTCAGCATGCTAACATGCCAACAATGCTCACGATCTTAGTTAAATACAAAGTGCAGTTGAGGATAATACAAAAACTAAATGATGTTGTAGAGTTGACATGTGGTGTCTATACCGACTCACTGAGGGACGCCATGTGACGGGTGACTTCAGATTTGTTTTTGTGGTATATTTTCAGTTGGCTTAGAGGCACATTTGACAGAGACAGCAGACAGCCTCACCTTCATCCATGATGGTCCTGTCCATGGGGTTGAATCCCAAATCTCAGATGGTTTTGTTTCATTATTATCTGTTCAGCATTGCTCAATAATCTCCTCCGTTGGCATAAGCAAACAGCTGGCCAGTTATCAATAGATCACAGAGCAAGCACGATAGATCAGAGTGACATTTTTACAAACGCCTTACAAACATTTCATTTCAGAAACGCACTTCAACTTGTGAAATAGAAATGTTGATCTCCAACAGGAAGCGAGCGTCTCCTGCAGCAGTGTGAAGCCGGTCCATGTGCTCGTGCACCTCAGAGGACTCATTTAGACTCATTTGGATATTGAGGTTGGCATCAACCCACAACAACAAGTGACCTGGATAAGATGCAACAGGTCATGAAAGGAATATGATGAGCCTTAATATCTGACAAACTGATGCTCATGTTGGGC
Source organism: Melanostigma gelatinosum (assembly GCF_949748355.1). Taxonomy (NCBI): domain Eukaryota; kingdom Metazoa; phylum Chordata; class Actinopteri; order Perciformes; family Zoarcidae; genus Melanostigma; species Melanostigma gelatinosum. Next base: position 26,975,807 of record NC_136634.1, read on the forward strand.
TTGTTTATAAGTTCATATCTGTGTTGGCTCACTGAGGTCAAATCCTTGCTCCGTTTCACAATGAGGGTCAATTGAGCTGGTCCGGCTGATAAGAGCACCATGTGGTGAAGATCGGCCAATGGTGCAGAGGCAGACTGGACATTGATGGAGTGCTGAGATAAGGAGGGTCAGAGGCCCCATGGGACAGGAGATAGCACGCTGGCAGGTCAGACTGTCTCAGGAGTCATGTTTGGGTCGGCGCTTGACCTGGAACTGAAACCTGACACTGACCCCAACAACTCAGAGGTCTTCTCTTTAATTTGGTGTATTCTAACAAAGAAGTGAGACGAGGTTGTCTAACCTGAGTCATTCGATTAAACATGCAGCCCGACCTGACCCGAGCACAGCAGGTCAGGTCAGCTCCTGTTGCGTCTGGCATCAGTGTCATGCTCTCATGTGCAGCGGGGCAACAGATTGAACAAGTAGGGCCGTGACAGTGTCACAGTGACTGGTAAACAGAATGAGACTGCACCTGTTCCACAATGTGCTGCTAGTGCAGACCCGAACTGGAGCACAGGCTGCCATCTAGTCCTGACTTGGTTGGATCAGTGTTGATCCTCATAAAACAGATACTATCAGGTCAACTAGTTCCGTAAAAGGTGATCCCTGTTTGACCGCTGGGTAATTCATTATGCCGTGCAGAGTGCCATTACAACGTTGAGCTGAGTTAAGGGAACACACCACTTCCTGTGTGAGTTCACCACGACAGCGACACAATGTTTTCAACTGCTGTTTGGCTTGAAGGACTGGTGTTATTGAATTCATGTCGCTGTCCCTCCTACTTTCTCCCCTCAAACCACACTCCTTCCTGCTCCTGCCTCCCTCCCACCACCACGTCCTCCTCCCCCGCCCTTCCACCGGCTGTGGGAAAGCCATTTTATCAGCGTCTGTCCGTTGTTCTCTGGTGGGGATAGATACAGAGAAGATAGATGAGTGTTTTGACATGGAGAGTGTTAGACAAACACTCTTATCAGGCCCGCCACTTTAGACCGACCCCCCCGAAACAGTCGCCTGAACCGTGGGTGAGATGAGAAGGGGGGGGGATTTTGAATGCGTTTTGATCAGAGGGAGGTCGACGGTCATAAGGAGAAAGCCTTACACGGCCACACTCACTGCTGTTGCTCAAACTTGTCCATTTATCCTCAGATGTGCAGGAAGTTGTCTCGGCTCCCGCTGCACTCAGAGCTGTCTTCAGCCTGGAGCACAGATGGATCGGCCTCCATGCCTCCCAGCCAACGGGCTCTATCTGGGCTGCGGCAGCCTCAGACCGCAGCCGTCACTGCCATCCTTCTGCACTTATCAATTTGAGGAAGTACACAAGAAGTTTCCCCTGTTTGAACCGGGCCAGGACAGAAAGCTTGTGTCAGAACCTCCCCCTGCTGTTGAGCCGTTGACAGTCCGGCTGTCTGCTCTGAACTGCTGCAGGGTTCAGGGCGAGTTCAAGCCACATGCTGCTTCTGCTGCTGTGTGTTTTCTTCCTCTTGAGCGTGGCGTGGTCTCTGCTGCATGTCATGTTGTAACCAGCCGGGGTTCTGAAGGCCGAGAGGTTCGACTTCTACCCATATGTAGTATTTTATAATCTCATAATAAGTCTGTGCCCTGTTGATGCCATAAGCATTTCCAAAATGGCAAAACATCAAAACTCTTCCTAAAAGCTGTACTCGTAAGCTTTTATTGGTCGAAGTAAGTAAAGTTCTGACTGTTTATGGAACATAAATAAAAGATGATGTGAAAGCTGAAACATGTTGGTATCAGGATTCTTTGAAAGTGTCTCCTCGTGATCTCTGTCCATGAATGATACCGGTAGTTTAAGGATGAGCTCAACATCACAACACCTTTGTATATTTGGCTGATTTCAGCTTCACTGATGTGAACCGCTTCTCTCTTCTCTGCTTCCTCCAGATGATCTGGAGTTCAGTGAAGAGGACGCGGACCGCAGGGTGGTAGCTGGCCGGGACCTCCATCCAGACACAACGTGGGGCCCCTACCCAGGAATCCTCCAGTCAGAGGGCAGCACAGAGGATCAGGAGGCAGAGGTAAGAGCTGTGATGGTTACTGAGAGGGAGGAACTACTGCTCATAGATTCTTATATTACAGACGAGCTCCTGAATTAAAATGACACACATCATTCTGAAGCAACGCCTGTGTATGATTACAAAAACATTGTCAAATATAAAAAGTTTGAATTATAATCTTAAATTCTCAGTCATTGTTTACTTTTTTCCAATCAAAATAATTCAAAGTAATTAGGCTGCAAGTCATTGTTGAACTTCTGAATTTGAGATGTTTTTCTGATTTTGGTTTCAGAACCACGAGAAGATCACAACTATCCTAAAGTCATTGATATGATTCTGCATTATGGATCCAGTACGTGTTGAGTTTACATGAATAAAGCTTCAAGTTCAGTGCAGAAGTCTCATTATTAACAACAGTTGATACAATACATTAGAATAATGTTAAACAATGTAATAATTGATTAGGAAATCAATTGGTCAGAATTGTGATGCTTTATTATTCGCCGAAGTCATTTACAACAAGTAAACAATGAACCTTCTCAACTAGTCGAGTTTCAGAAAATGAATCAGCAACAATATTGTCATTTATTAAGCAACATGTCAAAATGTCTGATTCCAGCTGAAGTGAGATGAATTGAAGTCATTGTGATGGAACATCTGTTGACCAGAGAGGGAAGCCGTGGCTCCTGGCAGGTTATTGGTATTCACACATTTGTCTTAGATTTCATAGAGTAAACCAAATGTGGTTGACCAACAATAGTTGTCAAATGACATATCATTCTAATAATGAACATGTTTTTTAGTCTTATTTTTGATTCTTCTATATTGTTATAGAATGAATACTAAATATATTAATATATTATTATATTCGTATTTGATAGTGAAAATATGTGAAACTTATTTCTTATTAATTATTACATGCAGCCCTAAAGTAAGACACCAATGCATGCTTTAAATAATGTATCTATTAATACACATCTGGCATATATTGTAAACCATGTTGTTGAACTGCATCAGCTGGAGAGAGACCTCCAGCTAGTGTTAGTCCAATGGCCAGGTCAGGGGTCAGCGGTCAAGAGAGACAATGAACACCTTATCACCTGTGTGTGTGATAGTAGATGAAAATGAATAGTCTGTGTGTGTGTGTGTGTGTGTGTGTGTGTGTGTGTGTGTGTGTGTGTGTGTGTGTGTGTGTGTGTGTGTGTGTGTGTGTGTGTGTGTGTGTGTGTGTGTGTGTGTGTTGGTTGGGAACAGTGTGGGACCGGATGGAGCCCTATCAGAGGCTGGGTTTGTGCATCATGCTGGGAGAGGCTTCCTGGCATGGAGCACGGATTCGGACACACACATACACACACACACACACATGCAGGGACATCCATGCCCATCATGATCCCTTCATATTTGTTATTGATCTGTCTTGCTATAACTCGCTTGCTTGTTGCATCTCCAGTTGTTTTTAGTTTTTTGGCTCCAAATGCCAAATGTTGGTCCAGCTCATCCCAGTTTAACTCCACTTCAGGGTTTGAACCAGATGGAGTTTATAACACACACCTACCCCATCAGACTCCTCTCCTCTCCTCTCCCTTCCTGTCCTCTCCTCTCTCTTCTCTCCTCCCGTCCTCTCCTCTCCCCTCTTGTCCTCTCCTCTCCTCCTCCTCCCCGTCCTCTGCTCTCCTCCTCCTCCCGTCCTCTCCTCTCCCCTCTTATCCTCTCCTCTCCTCCTCCCCGTCCTCTGCTCTCCTCCTCCTCCCGTCCTCTCCTCTCCCCTCTTATCCTCTCCTCTCCTCCTCCCCGTCCTCTGCTCTCCTCCTCCTCCCGTCCTCTCCTCTCCCCTCTTATCCTCTCCTCTCCTCCTCCCCGTCCTCTGCTTTCCTCTCTCCTCCCGTCCTCTCCTCTCCCCTCATCTCCTCTCCTCTTCCTCCCCGTCCTCTGCTCTCCTCCTCCTCCCGTCCTCTCCTCTCCCCTCTTGTCCTCTCCTCCTCCTCCCCGTCCTCTGCTCTCCTCTCTTCTCCCATCCTCTCCTCTTCTCCTCTCTCCTCTCCCCTCTTCTCCTCTCTCCCCCCCCCCCCCCATCCTCTCTTCTCCTCGCTGCCCTCCCCAGACGTCCGCCTGTCTTTTATCTCCACATGGCGCCATCCTCCTGGACAACAAACCCCAGTGATTGATTCCTGCTTGATAGGCTCTCATTTCTAAGATTTCGTTTATTATCAGTGAGGTTCTGAGTGTAGATATATATATATATGTGTGTGTGTGTGTGTGTCTGTGTGTGTGTGTGTGGATTCACAAACACACACACACACACACACTTACTCACCCATCACCTTTTGTTCTTCCCCTCCCTTCCGCTGCCCATACCCTCCTATTCCTCCTCTAAACTGTAAAGTCAGTTTCTGCTCTTTTGAGGGCTTTGCATTCATATGGAAAGCATCTCGTTCTGACTCTTAATACCGTTTTCTCTTTTCTTCCTCATTCCCTTCATATCTGTGGACTGGAGAAGTGCGGAGACAGACCTTCAGTATCTGCTGGAGATAGTGGCCGTAATCGCACATTCCTCCTGTGTTTCTCCCCCTGTCACTCCACATCCTCCCCCTCCTCCCTCCTCCCTCCATCCCTCCCTGCCTCCCTCCCTCCCTTGTGGGTCAGCAGGGGTCAGGGCTCTCCTCCTCCGCTAAAGCCCGAGCCATCACACTGCATTCCTTGATTGGCTATTTGAAAGGTTTTATTTCAGGACCAGCGAGAGGATGAACTATGTTTTTAATAAATGCAGGAATAATATTCAATGTCAAAAGGTACTGTTTGCATCTCGTAAAATATGAAGATGAATCCAATACTCCAGTACTTCAGCCAAAGAGACATTTAGTTGCAGTTTTAGGCCCGTAAACTATGCATTGCTCTACTGGCAACGTTTACTTTAAATGGGACACATTCAGCGGTCTCCTGGACCAATGTCCTGTTGACCCATCCACCCCCACCAGCCCTGTGGGGCTATCTTGCACATCATACTACATCAGTTGCTCTCAATGTATGTAATCGGGATGTGAGTGTGTTCACAGTGGAGTTAGCAGTAAGCCTGGTGCGTTGCATACGGACGTCGGTGTTGGACTCTTTGAGAGATGTTCTGATACCATTTCAAGATTCCGATTGCTGATATCAGCCAACACCTGGTCGTGATCCTACCAGTGCGTTAAAAACAAAAAAAGTTGAAAAGGTCATAATTCTCTCTCTAATATCTATTTAATACTGCAGTGAAAAGATCTCCTTCAAACAACTGTATTTACTACTTAACTTTCTCGAAAAAAACTCACTTTTACAAAATCACATTTGAGCACATCATGATGACGTTACAATATTCCTTCGTTACAATTTTCCTTTGCCTAATACTCACTTTTACTGAATGGAGCATGAACGCATCATAATGCAACTCAATGCAACCTCTGTTAATGTTTGCTGGTAGCTCTACAGGACTGCTGCACCAGCTGCTAACTGCTAACAGCTAACTGCTAACAGCTAACTGCTAACAGCTAACTGCTAACAGCTAACTGCTAACAGCTAACTGATAACAGTTAACAGCTAACAGCTAACTGCTAACAGCTAACAGCTAATATTAGCTAGCTCTCCTACTGCTGGTTTCAACACAGATGAGTTATTCACTATGTACAGTGGATGTGCAGCTCTTGTGAAATGTGAACTTGCTCAACACTGTAAACAGTGTGTGGTACATTACGTCCTGCATCTGCACTACACGTTGGCATATTTTTGGATGCAAAGGGTCAGGTGCAGATGTGTCCATTCTGGACATTTTGTCTTTGGATGCAGGCCTATCTTCATAGTTATTATTAATGGTAAAGCATGTTGTGGGAGACTATTGCACATCAACAGCACAGGTTTAGTTAGTAAGTGGTAACACACTACATACTCATAACCTGCTCAGAACTGGTCTGTAGTCTGGATGAACATGACATCCAGTCTGGAGATCAGACCAACAACTCTCTGATCACCAGGCCTTTCTTTTCACCATTTTCTGCCATCAATGTTTTTTTACAGGCCAATTTTGTGTGTAAAGTGTAAATGCACATGAAAATGGATGACTAGAAACCCACTTAAAGAAAGCATTGCCCAACATCATGTTTACGAGAAATGGTTTAAAATAGCTTGAAGGAGCAATTCTCATTTGTTCCTTATTCCTCATCAGGTGTTTAGCATATTAAATTGCGAGCTCATTGTGGTGCAGACGGTGCATTTTCATTTACAGATACAGTAAGTAAAGTAAGTAAGGGTAACAGTCTGTATCTTATCTGAGAAGAAAGATGTTTCTTTTGGCCGTACTTCCCTCTATCGCTCATCTCCCTGCTTTGGACGTGCTCTCACCATCTGCTCACCTCTCTCTCTCTCTCTCTCTCTCTCTCTCTCTCTCTCTCTCTCCCTCTCTCTCTCTATATATATATATATATAAATATATACATATAAGCTTTTCCCACCGCCAGATCTGTCCTTCCTCACTTCTATCTTACTTATAGCACCTGTCTTCCTCAGTCCTCATCCTTGTTCTCACCGGGCTCTGTGAAGCCCCCAGGCTTCCTCTGGGTGAGATTGGCATGGTCCACTCGGTGGTCCGGCCCCTTCCAGCATCGCCCTCTCTCTCTCAACTTCTCTCTCGACAAATTTGCTTCTTATTGGGCCCTGACAGATAAGCTATCAGTTCGATACAAAGCCTACCGAGCAACACAACTACATCGGGAAGCATTCACACGCAAGCAACACATAGATGCAAAGAGACATATTATGTTCAATGACTTCACTTCCTTTATCTGAAACAATATGAATTTAAATACCTCTGATCTTGTCTTGTGTCTGTGTGTGTTATCATATGGGTGGGGGTGAGTTTGTTACTTCTGAGAAATCAGGGTGGAGCAAAGAGAGGCAAATGAGATCCAGTCCTCGCTCTCCCTGCCACAGATCTCCTTCATTAGATTGGTGGCGTGTTAACTGGTCTGTGTCATATGGAAATCCTTCCATTTGCATCTCTTGAGAAAGAGGCATGAAAGCATTTATCTATTTAAATATATTCTGGCTGATATGGCTGTTGGACTTTCGAACACGGTATAATAATGTTGACTGATCAACTGATCAGCTGTGCCGCTGATTCCTCACTGCTTTTGGTTGAGTGAACAACCGGGTCCTCCTCGGCAAGCCTCCCCTGGCAACTCGGGGAGTGAGCGCACCACTTCTGCTATTCCGATTGGATCGCACATGACAAATCTGATATTATATCTCCTCCCCTCCTGATTGGATCCTGCTTTAATTAACTGATAGTGCGAGTGCATGTGATTGGACCCAAGTTGCAGGATTGTTGTGAAATGTTCTGCTCAGATGGAGCGAGAGCGAAGGAGTGACGGTGCTAACGTGTACGCAAAGCTAGAGCTTGTTGCATCGGTTGCATCCTCCCGAAGGACAGATGTCCAACGTGAAGTCTCCACAGGACAGACTGCACTTACAACATTGTCCCTATTGTCCTCCCTCCGTCAGCAGCACCCAGCAGCTCAACCCCACCCCAATCCTGTCTTTCGTGGAAAGGCAGCCTGAAGGCACCATCCTGGAAGGAGCAGAGTAGGGGAGTTCAAAGCGTTATCACGCGCCGAACGTCTTTTCATCATGTTTTAGAAACAAGCGTTCGCACTAATCCCCCAATAATCTCTCCAGGAGAACTGGGGCGATAAGGCGCGCCACCCACGGCTTTTCAAACACTTTTTGGATAGTCTCTTCTCACTCCCTATCTCTCCTCCCCTCTACCTCCTCTCCTCTCCACTTCCTCCTTCCCTCGCTCCCCTGGAAGGACGAGTGAAGGTGATCACCGTCTCCTCCTTCTCTGGAGCTGTTTTCTTCCTTTTCTTTTTGCGTTGACTCCGAGCCGGTTTGTTTACATCCAGATTTTGATCTTTTTTTATCTGGACTCATCAACAGTGTTTCTCTGCCTGTGTTTCTCTCTCTCCTCCGCCCATCAAATTAGAATGTTAATTAAAATGGTGCTCCTTCAGAAGATGACAAATCAATGATTACGGCGAGTGTTACGATACCTTCTGCGGTTCCCCCAGAAGAACGCAATACGTAAGGAACGTTCTGATAGAAGCAGAGAGCAGGGCAAGCCTTTCTATCTTTAAAGGGACAGTCAAATAAAAAGAGACATGCATACACTGTCCCTGTGTTACTGAGCATTGTAAATGTTAAAAATGAAATATCAATCCCCTCTACATTTCTCCTGTAAAATGATAAAATGATGATTTCAGGCAACATAACTTCTCCCATCATATCAAAGCACACTTATCTATGTTGGCTCATGGTTGTATCAGCTCGCAGAGCGATACCATGTTCAATGCTGGATGGATGCACTTGTATAGACTTTTCTAGTCTTCCGACCACTCAAAGCACTTAAACACTACATGTCATCATTCACCCATTCACACCCTGATGACAGGTGCTACCATGCAATGATATGGGTTGCAGGTGTTTGTTTGAATATCATTTGGCAAAAGCTTTGTTTACACTGCTAAAAGTGTGTGTTTGGAATTCAATTTCTTCCTCTTTCTTCACATTCAGTTGTTACAGTGCAGGTGAGAGATACGTGGGTGGAAGCCACAATGGCAGAGCCAAGGGGTGCAGGTGGTGGCCATGGCTGCATGGGGCACTGGTTCTCTTGCACTTTGGACGTGTTTGAATGGAGACATTTTAAACTGGGGGGTTCTGCATGGGCATAACGTCGTCCCAGATGTCTGAATGCAGGGTGAAAAGCTGGTTGTCATGAAGCGTGCCAAGACTTGATTCTTGTTCAGATTTTGGAATAACAGCGCACACTTTCAGACTATATTTCCTCAAAGACATTGCTGGTGTTGTGTAATTTGTTCATACTTGTAAGCCGGCTCATCGTCACACTGCTTTGACTTACTGGGACATTGGAATAGAATGGAACCATTTGTATTGTTATTGGTAACAGCTGTGCTTTTCCTACTGTGACATGTTAGCATGTCTGCTGTGGAAAAGCCCATTGTTTAGGGTTGTACTCGTGAGCTCGGTAGTCCTGCAGCAGTTACTGTTGACTGACTGAATGCAAGCCAATGCAAGAGAGTGACCCAAAATATCGACTATTTAGTCTCACAAAGAATGCCAAACTGGACAAGACAGCATCTTCTCTCTGCGACCACAGAGTGAATCCTGGGAAGTAAACATTCAAGTATCACTAAGACATGATACAGTTAACCATGTAACCATTCAATACAGTTTGAGATTGCACAAACTCAATATCCACTTTGGACCGATCCGGTTTAACTTGACGTGTCATATTTCCTTCTGCCATTATGGATCACTGCAGCTCATTGGCCATGGTTGTGATCTCATGATTTCAACTGTTGTTTGCCTTATATCTGTAATGATGATATGATGGAACACTATGAATTAGTAAGATGGTGTCCCACATTCTAAAACCAATGAAGCGACATCCTTATTATATATAAATATAACTTGTGACAAGGGTTATTTCACTGTATCAGCCTGAACGCCTAGCCATGGCCCTTGGTCACACAGATACCACGTAAAGAGATGCTCAAGTGGAGTTCATCTTTACGCCCCTATTTTTCATCAGGTCATTCAAAGATTGTATTCAATCCCTCTTAAAATAGAATTCCCATTTGAAGATGTCACATGACAGAAGTTAAGGATGCGCTGACTTCCATCTCACTGAGACGACTGCAGCATTTTTGGGCAAAACCCAAATCACCCCTTGAGTGATGGACGTGTTGACCCTGTGCATCATGGCCTTGAGGAGAGCAGCTTCTATCGGCGGTGATTGAATCAGTGAGCTCCACATCCCTGTCGTATGACATGCCCACATCATGACAGCATCTGTCTGTGTCTTAGTCCATCAACCGGGCTCTGACAGAAGAGCCTATCACCAGAGAGAGAGAGAGAGAAAGGGGGAGAGAGAGAGAGAAAGGGGGAGGGAGAGAGGGAGAGAGAGAGAGAGAGGGGGAGGGAGAGAGAGAGAGAGAGAGAGTGGGAGGGCGAGAGAGAGAGGGGGAGAGAGAGAGAGAGAGGGGGAGAGAGAGAGGGAGGAGGGAGAGAGAGAGAGCGGGAGGGAGAGAGAGAGGGAGAGAGAGCGACAGAGAGGGAGAGAGACAGAGAGAGGGAGAGAGGGAGGGAGAGAGAGAGGGAGAGAGAGCGACAGGAGGGAGAGAGACAGAGAGAGGGAGAGAGAGAGGGAGAGAGCGAGAGAGGGCGAGAGAGGGCGAGAGAGAGGGAGGGAGAGAGAGAGAGAGAGAGGGGGAGAGAGAGAGGGAGGGAGGGAGAGAGAGAGAGGGGGGGAGAGGGAGAGAGAGAGAGCGGGAGGGAGAGAGAGAGGGAGAGAGAGAGACAGAGAGAGGGAGAGAGACAGAGAGAGGGAGAGAGACAGAGAGAGGGAGAGAGACAGAGAGAGGGAGAGAGAGAGGGAGAGAGGGAGAGAGAGAGGGAGCGGGAGAGAGAGAGGGAGAGAGGGAGGGAGAGAGAGAGGGAGGGGGAGAGAGAGAGGGAGGGGGGAGAGAGGGAGGGAGAGAGAGAGAGGGGGAGAGGGAGGGAGGGGGGAGAGAGAGAGAGAGAGAGAGAAAGGGAGAGAGAGAGAGAGGGGGGCGAGAGAGAGAGAGAGAGAGAGAGAGGGGGGCGAGAGAGAGAGAGAGAGAGAGAGAGAGAGAGAGGGGAGAGAGAGAGAGAGGGGAGAGAGAGAGAGAGAGAGGGGGGGGAGAGAGAGAGAGAGAGAAAGGGGGAGCGAGGGGCAGGGAGAGAGAGAGAGGGAGGGGAGAGAGAGGGAGGGGGGGCGAGAGAGAGAGAGGGGGGAGAGAGAGGGGGAGAGAGAGAGGGGGGGGGGAGAGAGAGAGGGAGAGGGGGAGAGAGAGAGAGGGGGGGGAGAGAGAGAGAGGGAGAGGGGGGAGAGAGAGGGAGGGGGGAGCGAGAGAGAGAGAGAAAGGGGGGAGAGAGAGGGAGGGGGGGAAAGAGAGAGAGATGATTGGAGAGAGGGGAGAGAAAACCGCCAAATAAGATAAAATACTGACAGACAGAAACGCAGCCAGCCAGGCCAGAGAGGTAGAGGAACAAAAGAGGCCCAAAGAGAAAGGCGGGAAGGGTCCGTCGACTAAAACAAAACATGAGAGACAAAAGGAAATATGAGAGAAAAAGAGACCTGGAAGAGAGGCGAGGCGAATGTGGAAGAGGAGGGTTCAATTGACGGAGGGAGGAGGTGTTCATCACTCAGAGGCAATGACTGGCTGGTATCTGCATCTCCCTGTCATCTGCACCGGCTTCTGCAGGGTGGAGGAGGAAGGAAAGAGGAGGAGGAGGAGGAGGAGGTGTAAGAGACGAGAAGAGGAGAGGGAAAACCTCTATCCTCTCTATCTCTGATCCTCATCTCCGGCAGTTCAGGAGCCTGCTTTCCTCATTTTCAAATCTCTTATCTCGGCCCCCGTTTTAAGTGTCGCAGTTTTATATTTTTACATGTCATTTGCATGCAGCTCATCAAACCTGGCTCCCTTTAGTTTTTTCTCCTTCTTTTTCTGCTTCTCGGAGGTGTGAGCTCACAGTCCGCTGCTGAGAGCCAAAAGCCTGCCGTGGAATATACAGTGTAGAAACGTATCCTGCGTCTCTGTTGAAGGTTTGAGAGATGCTTTGCATGAGGTTCCGTGTGTGTGTTTGTGTGAGGAAGGCTGGATGAGAGTAGGTTTCTGATTGTTATCTGCCTTCCTTCTCTTCTTTGTATTTGTGGAGGATTCACACAGTGACCTCTTTGTTTGGGACAGTGAGTACACCCCTCCTACCCCCTGGATCGGGAAGGAAACCATTTCCTGTAGCCGAGGAATAGAACGAGAGACAGAGAGGGAAAAGAGGGAGAGATGGGAAGGGGGTGCAGGCAGACAGAAGGGTAGGAATGAGAGTTGGAGAGGAAGAGAATCAGAGATTAAGAAAGAAAGGAAGAGGTGTGTAAGAGGAAGGAGGAGAGACAGTGAAAGAGGAGAAGGGAGGAAGAAGGTGAATTGGATGATTGAATGAATGGTTTTGTGAGAGGAGTGAATGAATGAGCAATGGTTGAAGAGGTCAAGAGAGGAGCAGGTGGTGTATTAAGTTCCCAGAGAGAGGAGTCTCGATGCTGTAGTTATGATTTCACTCTTCAGATGTTATACGAGTCCTGTTTTGAAGAGACGAGTGCTTATTGGCTGTCACTGGAGGTCCTATATCCACCCTACAGCTGTAGCTATGCTGCACCAGTGGAGGAAGAGGGCCTTCCTGTTGTTGATTCATCTTAATATCAGAATATGTTTTGGGCATATTTTGAACATTATTCCAAAACTCAAACATATTCAGTTTGTTGCGAAATCATTTGCTGATAATCGACGAGTCGGCTGATACATCCGCACGGTCGATGACATCGGCCGTTGTAAACTTTGATTGAAGTGATGGTCTGCTCTTCAGGTCCCAGCTCCTGCAGCACTGAACACTCTGCTGTAGGTCCGGAGCGACACACTTCCAATCTCTGACGACATCGAGCTCTTCTCCTCGCTGGTATTCACTCAGTGGATGTAAAGATAGGGTGCTGGTGTCTGTACGTGTCATCAGGTCACGAGAAGAAGAGGTCGGTGAGGAAGGCCTTGTTGTTTGTTCACCAGGAGAAACTTACTCACTACATATTCAACATGAAACCTGAGCGATCCTACACGTTTTATCTTGAGTGTTGATAAAGACGTAGTATGAGTTGAGTGAACTCCAGTCAGTCAGACATACCGACTGACTGGATGGATCAGAGAATTAAAAAGGATCAAGTACTGAACGTTGGCATTGAATGTCCGGTCTGGTTTGTAATCATATTCTTTCATATCATCGACTGTATTTAATTTCGGCAACGTTCTTGTAAGGCTGCACGGGTTAAGACAACACGTCATATTTGAGGAATGTGTCTTTATTTTGTAGGGTTATGTGGACCGCTAATGTCCAGCAGATAGAAAAAGAAAACAATAGAATATAGAAACTGGTAAAATGCTTGTAGAGCTCCATGGTGTAGCAGCCCTGCTGTCACTGACCTGACAGCAGGGCTGCTACACCATTTACACCACTTCATGCTCCTGATGAGCAGCTGGACCCTCGGTGGCCTCTCTGTGTCAATGCGCTGGATGCTGGTTTGTGTAGTGAAGCGCGTCGAGTGGTCGCTGAGACGAGAGGAGGCGATATATAAACCAGCCTACTCTTCTGATAGAAGGCCAAACTGTAGTATCACTGTCATGAGCCTGCACTAACATGGACGATTGACGATGTAATGACTGCCACACTGTCACAGAGCAGCGTGCACCATCATGTGAAACAGTGCACACCTCGGACACAAAGGTGTGCTTCATGCACCAGTTATGATTTGCATATACAAACACACTTATTCCAGTGGTGGCAGTAAAACTGTGGCCGTTGACAGCTGTGCAGAGAAATCTTAATCTGCTCTTCTGCAGGGTAGTGTGGTGGTGGTGGTGGGGGGGGGGGCTCAGTATAAACAGTATATATATATATATATATATATATATATATATATATATATCATATTTTCTCCCCTTTAATTCAAGTCCGTATATAGCACAAGGCGATGTGAGATGGGGTTAGACATTGGGGTTAGTTCAAGGAAAGTTCTCTGCTTCCCGTCCCCATCAACGCCATCATCATCATCATCATCATCATCATCATCATCATCATCCTCATCATCATCCTCACTCCCCAGAGAGAGAGAGAGCGAGAGCGAGAGAGAGCCAAGAGCCAGTCTGATACTGAACGGGGGAATGGAGGAAGAAAATGAAGAAATGAAATCAGCCTGGCATCATTTGCATTCAAGTTTTATCGGTGTTGAGGAGGGCGTTTTTGGGCCTGATAAGGAGAGGGCGTCGCAGGCTGCGCTGGAGGTGGAGGGGGGTTGATGGAGAGGTGTGTGTGTGTGAGTGTGTGTGTGTGTGTGTGTGTGTGTGTGTGTGTGTGTGTGTGTGTGTGTGTGTGTGAATGTTTTAAAATGTAAACTGACTTTGGCAAAAGAAGGTGTCTCTGGAGTTCAGTCGGTGTCTGTTTGCACGAGCGCACACATGCGTGGATGTTACAGCATGTATAGTGAGGACAGGGCGTTATGTGTGTGTGTGTTGGGGGGGTTAATATCAGACCAAATAATTAGATTCGCTATCGTCTCGGCGGCAGCAGTGCGGGGATCAGGCAGATTAAAGCCAGGCTCGAGGCTGGTTAATATTCATGAGGGGACCGGGGTCCGGGCGAGGGGCTTAGACTGCTGCTCAAAGACTCTCCTCCGGCTGATGGGGCTTAAGGCAGCACTCTCAACTGAGATGGAGCTCTGCCGGGGAGGCCTGACAGCCCACTGATAGATGGAGGGTTGGGTGGATAGTTAGAGTGAGACAAGAGGAGGAGGGGGGGACAAGGCCTTGCATCTACGTGGATCAGAAGATCTTTAATTGATCACGTTGTTTTTATGAAGTGCCAGGAATCTGACAGCTCTGGTCAATCCCTCTGGTCCTCCATCTTTCTTTTCTGTCTCACATACAGTCCTGACACTTCCAGTATAGCCTCCAAGCAGCGCTAATCATCTCCGTAGACTCTTTGTAAAGAGGAAACACTCACACGACATCAATGCCTCTCCATGACTGAATTTTAAATACCGTTTCAAAACGGTACCTGACTTTTTATTCCCAAACTTTTCTGACACCTAATTTGTGTCGTACAAAGATGAGCCCCTTAAGCTCCGAGCCAAGTGAATCCCAGAAGGTAGAGCGGGTCGTCCCTCAATCAGAGGATCGGCGGTTGGACCCTCGGGTCCTCCAGTCCGTGTCCATGTGTCCTTGGGGCGAGACACTTCACCTGTGGTGTGTGAATGGGTGAATGACATGGAGTGTAAAAGCGCTTTGAGTGGTCGAGAGAGGCACAAACTCCTGCTCTGTGCATCAGTGAGACATGTAGAGCTGTTTGGTCAATGGACTTGCATCTAAAGGAGGGACCTCTTGAGCCGTAGTGAGAAGCCAGATGAGATCTCCTGCATTCTAGAGACATTTCTAATCAAATAATATGTAAACGGGCATAACAACCCAACCAGACATCCTGTGTGAGCTTTGACATCCTAACGTTATTCTCTACTGTCTGGACACAAGTTCAACAGCCAGCTTGGCTGTTCGATGGAGGAGACGTTAGTGCTGAGCTGCTCTCTGTGGGTCAGGGCCGTCAGTGAGGCCTCTCATTATCGATGGGGGTGTGGCCACTGAACACAACTCCCGTTTGAATCAATGTGCTTGAGTTGAGTCTCTTGTGTCTCGTGTCTTTGGTGCACAGGTTGGCTCTTTGTGACTGTCGGCTGTTCAGTCAATGAGATCGGCGTCAGACCAAGAGAAGTGAAAAGAGCTTTTGATACCATCCGATAGCCTCTCCCCCCACATCTTTGGCATCTGCGTTCTCTACTGGCCTGGCTAATCTCACACACACACTCACAAACACTCACACTCACAGTGTGGTCTGGCCCTGTGCCGCTCTGATTCTCATCATCTCATGTGTAGCTGTGTTGTGTGGTTTGGTGGCTGTAGAGTAGCACGCTCTTCTTGTTGCAGGTTGACAGAGAAGATGCTCTGGTATTGTAGTCGGGGTTATGTTGCTGTTTAGTTGAACCCTTGATTTCTGCTCTCTCAGAGTACGACCTGCAGCATCGGATTGACAGTTGATCCGTGTCTCCTTGAAGTCCAGCTGCTGTTTGAATGTCCAATAGGTTTCCAAGTGATTCCACCCAGCATGTACATGTAGGTGCTTATATTCACATTCTACTGTGGTTGCTGCTCTGCTTCCTGAGTCCACAGGCCCTCTGTCCCCCTGTCCTTCATGTGGTCCTGATGGACTCTCTGCTGGAGAGTCTTGTTCATGAGGACTAGAAAGGTTTCTGGACTGACGTTAAAATCATTTTGAATGTGACAGTTTTGTTATTCTCTATAAAACATTCAGCTGCCACATCTCACTGCAATGACTTCTCTGTTCAGACTTCAGATATGAAAGAAGAGCATTGATGATGTCACATAACTCTGGATCAATAACTTTCCCAAACATAGCGTGGGTTGTGTTTCTGTTGTCCCAGAGGACAGTAAACATCTGTCTCCAGCACAATACAAACGTAGCTGAGGTCAGAAGGGAGGGACACATTGACTTTTAATAAAAGTCTATTAATTGTCAAATAAGAAAATATGTCTGACACTCAGTGAGTAGTTACTTCATGTGTCCAGAACAAGGCTGTGGGTGAGTGTTTCTCATTTCTCTTGCTCTGTATATGTGTGTGTGTGTGTGTGTGTGTGTATGTGTGTGTTTGCCCTATCATGGTGAATTCCAAAGCCGTGGCCGTGATGAATTAGTCTGAAACAAATTAGCAGTACTTACAGCTCAGACGGCTCCAGCATTGGGTTACAAATTAAAACAAAAGAAGCAGTATCTGCACATCAGCGCTGGTTCCCCATGAAATCCAATACGCTCTGCCTCCGTCTACAGACTGAGAGGCTTCCTTCGCTCTGTCCTTCCCCTCTCGTCCCGAGCTGTCCCACAGACAGCGTCCATCCTCTGCAGGTATTTAAAGACTTGACTCTGTGAAGTATCATGCGTGTGATCACACTCCATCCCAGGCAGATATCATCACATGAGAGAATATGTGGCCTCGTTCTGCTCTTATTGTTAATAACCGATGCTTTTACACTGTTTCTGAACAGTTTTGTTTTTTGACCGTTTTATAGCCGACGAATGTGAACTTGAACAGCTGGACACACCTTGTGAGCGATGTCGCCCTCTACAACTGTTCCATTTCAATATGAGTTTTTAGAATAATTTTTTCTTCCTTCCTGATCGTTGTGTCCCGAAGCTGAAATTGGGAAACACACATTTCCACACATTTACTACAAACCAGGTGAACCTTTCATCCCTGGGGTCCTCTTATTTGTTCTGTTGTAGAACATGCTATCCAGCCAGCCATTGGTTTTAATTCCATTTGATTGATTAAAACAGCAATAGTACAGCAGTGATGTAGTCTACTAATATGTTTTCACATTATACAGAAATGAATGGAAACCAATGGCTGCTTTGAATCACTGATACAATCATATAAATGTATGTTTGTATGAACTACTGCAGCCACAAGCCACTGCTGACACGTCTGTACCTGCATCTAATGTAGATACACTTATATTAATAACATGAACATCTGATGTAGATACACTTCTATTAATAACATGAACATCTAATGTAGATACACTTCTATTAACAACATAAATATGTGATGTAGATACACTTCTATTAATAACATAAACATGATGTAGATACACTTCTATTAATAACATGAACATGTGATGTAGATACACTTCTATCACTAACACGAACATGTGATGTAGATACACTTCTATTAATAACACGAACATCTGATGTAGATACACTTCTATTAATAACACGAACATGTGATGTAGATACACTTCCATTAATAACATGAACATCTGATGTAGATACACTTCTATCAATAACACGAACATGTGATGTAGATACACTTCTATTAATAACACGAACATCTGATGTAGATACACTTCTATTAATAACATGAACATGTGATGTAGATACACTTCTATTAATAACATGAACATGTGATGTAGATACACTTCTATTAATAACACGAACATGTGATGTAGATACACTTCTATTAATAACATGAACATGTGATGTAGATACACTTCTATTAATAACATGAACATGTGATGTAGATACACTTCTATTAATAATATGAACATCTAATGTAGATACACTTATATTAATAACACGAAGATGTGATGTAGATACACTTCTATTAATAACATGAACATCGAATGTAGATACACTTCCATTAATAACATGAACATCTAATGTAGATACATTTCTATTAATAATACGAACATCTGATGTAGATACACTTCTATTAATAACACGAACATGTGATGTAGATACACTTCTATTACTAACACGAACATCTGAAGTAGATACACTTCCATTAATAACATGAACATCTGATGTAGATACATTTCTATTAATAACACAAACATGTGATGTAGATACACTTCTATTAATAACACGAACATGTGATGTAGATACACTTCTATTAATGACACGAACATGTGATGTAGATACACTTCTATTAATAACACGAACATGTGATGTAGATACACTTCTATTAATAACACAAACATCTGATGTAGATACATTTCTATTAATAACATGAACATGTGATGTAGATACATTTCTATTAATAACATGAACATCTAATATAGATACACTTCTATTCATAACATGAACATCTGATGTAGATACACTTCTATTAATAACATGAACATGTGATGTAGATACACTTCTATGAATAACATGAACATCTGATGTAGATACATTTCTATTAATAACATGAACATGTGATGTAGATACACTTCTATTAATAACATGAACATGTGATGTAGATACACTTCTATTAATAACACGAACATGTGATGTAGATACACTTATATTAATAACACGAACATGTGATGTAGATACACTTCTATTAATAACATACTATTTCTATTCATCTTAATAGACATGTTCATGTTATAGAACATCTGATGTAGATACACTTCTATGAATAACATGAACATGTGATGTAGATACACTTCTATGAATAACATGAACATCTGATGTAGATACATTTCTATTAATAACATGAACATGTGATGTAGATACACTTCTATTAATAACATGAACATGTGATGTAGATACACTTCTATTAATAACATGAACATCTAATGTAGATACACTTCTATTAATAACATGAACATGTGAACATGTGATGTAGATACATTTCTATTAATTACATGAACATCTAATATAGATACACTTCTATTCATAACATGAACATCTAATGTAAATACACTTCTATTAATAACATGAACATGTGATGTAGATACACTTCTATTAATAACATGAACATCTAATGTAGATACACTTCTATTAATAACACGAACATGTGATGTAGATACACTTCTATTAATAACATGAACATGTGATGTAGATACATTTCTATTAATAACATGAACATCTAATATAGATACACTTCTATTCATAACATGAACATCTGATGTAGATACACTTCTATTAATAACATGAACATGTGATGTAGATACACTTCTATGAATAACATGAACATCTGATGTAGATACATTTCTATTAATAACATGAACATGTGATGTAGCTACACTTCTATTAATAACATGAACATGTGATGTAGATACACTTCTATTAATAACATGAACATCTAATGTAGATACACTTCTATTAATAACATGAACATGTGATGTAGATACACATCTATTAATAACACGAACATGTGATGTAGATACATTTATATTAATATCATGAACATCTAATGTAGATACCCTTCTATGAATAACATGAACATCTGATGTAGATACATTTCTATTAATAACACGAGCATCTGATGTAGATACATTTCTATTAATAACACGAACATGTGATGTAGATACACTTCTATTAATATCATGAACATCTAATGTAGATACACTTCTATGAATAAAATGAACATCTGATGTAGATACATTTCTATTAATAACATGAACATGTGATGTAGATACACTTCTATTAATAACATGAACATGTGATGTAGATACACTTCTATTAATAACATGAACATCTAATGTAGATACACTTCTATTAATAACATGAACATGTGATGTAGATACACTTCTATTAATAACACGAACATGTGATGTAGATACACTTCCATTAATAACACGAGCATCTGATGTAGATACACTTCTATTAATAACATGAACATGTGATGTAGATACACTTCTATTAATAACATGAACATGTGATGTAGATACACTTCTATTAATAACACGAACATGTGATGTAAATACACTTCCATTAATAACACGAGCATCTGATGTAGATACATTTCTATTAATAACACGAACATGTGATGTAGATACACTTCTATTAATAACACGAACATGTGATGTAGATACACTTCTATTAATGACACGAACATGTGATGTAGATACACTTATATTGATAACAAACATGTGATGTCGATACACTTCTATTAATAACACGAACATGTGATGTAGATACACTTCTATTAATGACACGAACATGTGATGTAGATACACTTCTATTAATAACACGAACATGTGATGTAGATACACTTCTATTAATAACACAAACATCTGATGTAGATACATTTCTATTAATAACATGAACATGTGATGTAGATACATTTCTATTAATAACATGAACATCTAATATAGATACACTTCTATTCATAACATGAACATCTGATGTAGATACACTTCTATTAATAACATGAACATGTGATGTAGATACACTTCTATGAATAACATGAACATCTGATGCAGATACATTTCTATTAATAACATGAACATGTGATGTAGATACACTTCTATTAATAACATGAACATGTGATGTAGATACACTTCTATTAATAACACGAACATGTGATGTAGATACACTTCTATTAATAACACGAACATGTGATGTAGATACACTTCTATTAATAACATACTATTTCTATTCATCTTAATAGACATGTTCATGTTATAGAACATCTGATGTAGATACACTTCTATGAATAACATGAACATGTGATGTAGATACACTTCTATGAATAACATGAACATCTGATGTAGATACATTTCTATTAATAACATGAACATGTGATGTAGATACACTTCTATTAATAACATGAACATGTGATGTAGATACACTTCTATTAATAACATGAACATCTAATGTAGATACACTTCTATTAATAACATGAACATGTGATGTAGATACATTTCTATTAATTACATGAACATCTAATATAGATACACTTCTATTCATAACATGAACATCTAATGTAAATACACTTCTATTAATAACATGAACATGTGATGTAGATACACTTCTATTAATAACATGAACATCTAATGTAGATACACTTCTATTAATAACACGAACATGTGATGTAGATACACTTCTATTAATAACATGAACATGTGATGTAGATACATTTCTATTAATAACATGAACATCTAATATAGATACACTTCTATTCATAACATGAACATCTGATGTAGATACACTTCTATTAATAACATGAACATGTGATGTAGATACACTTCTATGAATAACATGAACATCTGATGTAGATACATTTCTATTAATAACATGAACATGTGATGTAGCTACACTTCTATTAATAACATGAACATGTGATGTAGATACACTTCTATTAATAACATGAACATCTAATGTAGATACACTTCTATTAATAACATGAACATGTGATGTAGATACACTTCTATTAATAACACGAACATGTGATGTAGATACATTTCTATTAATATCATGAACATCTAATGTAGATACACTTCTATGAATAACATGAACATCTGATGTAGATACATTTCTATTAATAACACGAGCATCTGATGTAGATACATTTCTATTAATAACACGAACATGTGATGTAGATACACTTCTATTAATATCATGAACATCTAATGTAGATACACTTCTATGAATAAAATGAACATCTGATGTAGATACATTTCTATTAATAACATGAACAGGTGATGTAGATACACTTCTATTAATAACATGAACATGTGATGTAGATACACTTCTATTAATAACACGAGCATCTGATGTAGATACATTTCTATTAATAACACGAACATGTGATGTAGATACACTTCTATTAATAACATGAACATGTGATGTAGATACACTTCTATTAATAACATGAACATGTGATGTAGATACACTTCTATTAATAACACGAACATGTGATGTAGATACACTTCCATTAATAACACGAGCATCTGATGTAGATACATTTCTATTAATAACACGAACATGTGATGTAGATACACTTCTATTAATAACATGAACATGTGATGTAGATACACTTCTATTAATAACATGAACATTTGATGTAGATACACTTCTATTAATAACACAAACATGTGATGTAGATACACTTCCATTAATAACACGAGCATCTGATGTAGATACATTTCTATTAATAACACGAACATGTGATGTAGATACACTTCTATTCATAACACGAACATGTGATGTAGATACACTTCTATTAATAACATAAACATGATGTAGATACACTTCTATTCATAACACGAACATGTGATGTAGATACACTTCTATTAATGACACGAACATGTGATGTAGATACACTTATATTGATAACAAACATGTGATGTCGATACACTTCTATTAATAACATAAACATGTGATGTAAATACACTTCTATTAATAACACGAACATGTGATGTAGATATATTTATGTTAATAACACGAACATCAAATGTAGATACACTTATATTAATAACATGAACACGTGATGTTGATACACTTCTATTAATAACATGAAGATGTGATGTAGATACACTTCTATTAATAACACGAACATGTGATGTCGATACACTTTTATTAATAACATGAACATCTAATGTAGATACACTTCTATTAATAACATGAACATGTGATGTAGATACACTTCTATTCATAACATGAACATCTGATGTAGATACACTTCTATTAATAACATGAACATGTGATGTAGATACACTTCTATGAATAACATGAACATCTGATGTAGATACACTTATATGAATAACATGAACATCTGATGTAGATACACTTATATTAATAACGCGAACATGTGATGTAGATACACTTCTATTAATAACGCGAACATGTGATGTAGATACACTTCTATTAATAACATGACCATGTGATGTAGATACACTTCTATGAATAACATGAACATCTGATGTAGATACACTTCTATGAATAACATGAACATCTGATGTAGATACACTTATATTAATAACGCGAACATGTGATGTAGATACACTTCTATTAATAACGCGAACATGTGATGTAGATACACTTCTATTAATAACACGAACATGTGATGTAGATACACTTCTATTAATAACGCGAACATGTGATGTAGATACACTTCTATTAATAACACGAACATCTGATGTAGATACACTTCTATTAATAACACGAACATCTGATGTAGATACACTTCTATTAAGAACATGAACATTTGATGTAGATACACATTCAGCACACAGAGAGGAATGAAAGAGGAACGTTTGGTGAATGTAAGAGATTCATCATCAGAGTCTGAGAACAAACTCATTGAGAGGAAACGTCCTTAAAGAGATGTTTAGTTCCATTACAGACATTTAGAGACTCTACAGGTGAATAGAGTCACACACTCATAGATATCGCATGAAACTTCACCACTTCATCACTCACATTAAGACGAGGATTTACTGTAGTACAAGTTTTCTGAAATGTTAAGTTGAGATATGCAGATGAGATATTATGTAATGGTAACTGTTGGTGAATTTAGGAGAAATCTACAGACAGAGTAGTAAACTAAACTCCTACATGTGCAGTTTGGATGTTTTCTCTACACTAGTCTGAAAGAAGACGTGTTATAGAAGAACATGTTACAGTTCATGTTCAACTTTTGAAAAATGCTCCCATTTGTCATATCATTGCTAGAATATTTAATTCAGATACTTTTGTTTCCAGACAGGGACGACCTGTTGTCCAGATATCAGCTCAGTTAAAGTGTAGAAACCAGAGTTAAAACATCTGTAATATCTTATGACACTTTTGGGCAAGAAAGGACTTTGAAATTGAAACGCATGAAAAAGTTGTGTAATGTAACAGCAGGGCCGCCTGCTTGGGTTGAGTTTAAAGCGACCTGTTGAGTGCGACAGCAGCAACACTGGAGCAGGACACATCATCATGTCACCTCTGACCCTGACAGACTGGATGTGCTCAGTCAGTCTGGTGTGAGGCCTCTCAGGTCCAGCACTGAGGGGATGCTGCCTCCTGGTGGACACTGATCAGAATCAGAATCAGAAACCGTTTATTGCCATCGTATGTTGAACATACAAGGAATTTGACATGACGGGAGGTGCGTAACATTTAACAACAACCAACAACAATCAACAATGCAAAGTAGAACAAATTAAATTGACAGAAAATATAAGATAAAGTAAAATATAATCAAGTGCAATATAAGATAAAGTGAAATATAAAATAAAGTGAAGTCGAGTGCACAAGCGGACAGGTAACAGGACTATAAACCAGTGAGATGAAGTGTAGTGTGAAAGTGTCCAGTGTGATAGAAGGGATGTGCGGGGGAGTGACCGGTGGGAAATTGTCCTGGGGTTGACAGAGTCAGTGGGGGTCCCGGGCTCTGTTAATGAGCCCGACTGCCGACGGGAAGAAACTGTTCATGTGTCGTGAGGTCTTGGTCCTGATGGACCTCAGCCTCCTACCAGATGGAAGGGGCACAAACAGTTTATGTCCAGCTTGAGAGGGGTCAGCTATAATCCTTCTTGCTCGCTTCAGGGTTCTTGAAGAGAACAAGTCCTGGAGGGACGGCAGATTGCAGCCAATCACCTTCTCAGCAGAGCGAATGATGCGCTGCAGTCTGACCTTGTCCTTGGCAGTGGCTGCAGCGTACCAGACCGTGATGGAGGAGCAGAGGATGGACTCAATGATGGCTCTGTAGAAATGCACCAACATTGTCTTTGGCAGGTTGAACTTCTTCAGCTGCCTCAGGAAGTACATCCTCTGCTGAGCCTTCTTGGTGATGGAGCTGATGTTCAGCTCCCACTCGAGGTCCTGGGATATGATGGAGCCCAGGAAGAGGAAGGACTCCACCACGTTGACGGGGGAGCGACACACAGTGATGGGGGCTGGTGGGGCTGCGTTCTTCCTGAAATCCACAACCATCTCCACTGTCTTTAGAGCGTTGAGCTCTAGGTTGTTCAACCTGCACCAGGTCACCAGATGGTCAGTCTCCCACCTGTAGGCGGACTCATCCCCACCAGAGATGAGTCCAATGAGGGTGGTGTCATCCGCGAACTTCAGGAGCTTGACGGACTGGTGACTGGAGGTGCAGCTGTTGGTGTACAGGGAGAAGAGAAGAGGGGAAAGAACGCAGCCTTGGGGGGAACCGGTGCTGATGGTCCTGGAGGATGAGACGTGCTTTCCCAGCTTCACGTGCTGCTTCCTGTCAGACAGGAAGTCTGTGATCCACTTGCAGGTGGAGTCGGGCACCTGCAGCTGGGAGAGCTTGCTATGCAGCAGAGACGGGATGATGGTATTGAAAGCAGAGCTGAAGTCCACAAACAGGATCCTGGCGTAGGTTCCTGGGGAGTCCAGATGCTGGAGGATGAAGTGATGGGCCAAGTTGACTGCGTCATCCACAGATCTGTTGGCTCTGTAGGCGAACTGCAGGCGGTCCAGGAGTGGGTCAGTGAGGGTTTTTAGGTGAGACAGGACAAGGTGCTCAAAAGACTTCATGACCACAGAGGTCAGGGCGACGGGCCTGTAGTCACTAAGTCCTGTGATCCTTGGTTTTTTAGGGACAGGGATGATGGTGGAGACCTTGAAGCAGGCTGGTACGTGGCATGTCTCCAGGGAGGTGTTGAAAATGTCTGTAAACACCGGAGACAGCTGGTCAGCACAATACTTCAGGGTGGAGGGGGATGAGTACTGCATCACAGACTGAGCCATTGCATGAACATCATACATTTTATTCTTTCATCTTTTAAATAGTTGAGTTAGTTGTGTTCAATATCAGATAAGAAAGGAAGAAGCACAGAATAGCTGAGCGAAGGAATCGTTTCCTCACTCACTTTCATCTCGTCAGGTATAAGTTTGACCCACAAACACTCAGTGCAGAGCGTCAGCATGTCCCTCTGTGATGAGCCGTGCTGCAACCCCCCCCCAGCAGTGATGGTATTCACAGTGCATGACAGTAATGTTTCATGTCTTCTGTATTCTACCACACTGTTCATGTAGTTGATTGATTTATTCACCAGGGACAGTTCACATTCATCAACATTTCAGTTTCCACCTAAATGTAAATGTGCCCCAGAAGTCTCTGGGCAGGTTATTACCATTGAGTGGCCTAATACTACCGGTACAGTTTAACATTAAACACCGTAGTACAACACTGTACAACACTATACTTGAGATTGCAGTGATCGAGCATGAGCTTATGTTTACCTGTATTCCTGTTTCTCCCATAATGCCCTGCAACCCCAACATGACACCAGTTCACTGAGACACTGTGCAGATGAAGAGGCTGTTGGACTCGTGGCTGTGTTATGAGTATGATGAGACATCTATAGCTCAGAGGAGGGACAGACGGGAAGATATACTCTGATATGCTTCACTGTAGAAGCAGCGGGGCAACTTTCTGCCCTGGTGACATTTAAAGTTGACATTTTAAGCAATCTGCAGTAAAAGCTTTGGTGCGAGTGGCAGCACAGTGTGTGTGTGTGTGTGTGTGTGTGTGTGTGTGTGTGTGTGTGTGTGTGTGTGTGTGTGTGTGTGTGTGTGTGTGTGTGTGTGTGTGTGTGTGTTTCATGGAGACATGGGTAAGCTGTGTCCTGGGAGTGATTGTCAGAGGGAATGCTCCTGGAGCCTCACATGGACAAAGACAAGCTTGTACTTGGTACACACAGGTGTGTGTGTGTATCTGTGTTCTCCCTCCCTCTCTCTCCCTCCCTCTCTCTCCCCCTCTCTCTCTCTCTCTCTCTCTCCCCCTCTCTCCCTCCCTCTCTCTCCCCCTCTCTCTCTCTCTCTCTCCCTCATACCTCCACACGTACAGACACTAGATGTTGGCTCTCTGCTCTTTGTCCAGTGTATTCACCGTGGATCTAATTATGGCGGCCGTCTGAATAGCGGCCCATCAACCTCATCAGATCTTCTTTCTCCTCCTTTTCTTCTCCCACTCTCTCCCGGGGTCTCTCTTCCTCCTTTATTCATCTTCTCCTCTTTTCTTCTCTCTTCTCCTTTATTTCCCTGTGGCTTTGTTCAGCTCGTGCTCCCCTCATTTCCTCATTTCCTTCTTGGGTTGTAATCATCCTCGCTGGCTGAGGCTTTTTTAAATAAATGGCTGTTTGCTGCTGGCCCCACACTGGACAGCACCGCCTGACTGTGTGTTCCCAATTGACAGCAATTAATGCTTTGAGTTCTGTGATTATCATGGTCTGCATAGCAGACAGCAGCCCGGTTAAAGAAGAGAATGAACACTTGAAAGAGACAATGGCATGTATTTTAGAGTTTCATCTGATCTGTTTCCCTTTGAAACAAGTGAACCAATGAACACGGCAGCACGTCAGCACAGTATGATGAACATGTAACGTTTGTATCATCACCATAGATTCATGTCTTTTTCACCACTGGGGTTATTTTCAATGAAATGCGGTTTGGTAAAAATAATTTCGATACGATGCGAAACAGAATATCATTTGTGAAAAGCTCATTTGTTTAAATGTATGGTGGGTTGTAAAGATTAAAAATCTATTTAATGTGAAGCCATCACAGTTCCCAGAGTAAAGGGGGCGGGGCACCGTTAAATATGTTCTAGTCCAAAACACAAAGATATTTACATTTTACATTTTTGCTTGTAAAAATGATTCAATGTTTGAATTGACGAATTAATTCATCAACTAATGGAGTGGTCTCGTGTGACGTCACAGTTTAGCTGTCGGCCATGTTGGAGTACACACAAAGCCACTGGCATGCACGGCTGAGTCGCATAACCTATCGGTGGTGAACTTTTGTGCTGTCTTTGGTTGTGGCAGCAGAGCTGATAGACAAGAAATCATTCTTTCGTTTGCCAGCGGTCATTACACATCAAGGAAATGACACGAAGGAGCTATCCAAGCGACGTCGCGAGAAATGGCTGTCACGCATCTCTCGAGATATAAAGGAATGGAATTTGGCGTACACTAGAGTATGTGCGGATCACTTTATAAGTGGTCAGTGATTTTATTTACAAATTCGTTTGTGAACAGTATTTAATAAAGGAAATATAAATTAAACTTTTACATGAGAAGGTTACCGAAGCTTCATCGGCCCGTGACAGCAGTCGGTACCAGAGACGTGTCGAGCGTGTACAACAGGCGAAACACAGAGATGCAGCCTCAGCATTGCTTGATATGAGTTTAACGTCAGATCATATATATATGTGTGTATATATATATATGTGTGTGGGGGGGGGATGAAGTTAGGAGTTAGTTGAAAGTGAATTCCTACACACACGCACACAATGACGTGCATGTACAATGTAAACAAACACACGTGTCTGTTTGCACTGAGTAAACATTGAATATTGCTAAATATCTGACCAGATCTGTATATATGTACTCTTCCAATGACGAGATGAGAATTGTCGACGACCGTTGCTTTGACGTCTCGGACCCATCCACTGACAAACTGATTATAAGCGTTGAGCCCTTTGTAGCACTCCAGCTCGTCTTTTGTGTAAGGACTCGGGGTGTTCACGAGATACGTGTAGATGTTGGCGTAGTTTACCGATGGAAGATAAGTAGGATCGGCACTGAAACCATCTGCACTCATCGTATAGGGATCCAAGTTACCAATAACCTTCAATTTGGCCAGGTAGCGAACCTTTGATGCACTATCCAGTGATTCAAAGTATTGTATTTTCGCCGCACTTCCTTGCTTACGCGCCGCCATGTAGGTTCTGTATGTACTCCAACATGGCCGACCGACCTCGTAACTAAGGAGATCGTGACGTCGGTGAGACCACTCCATT
Organism: Melanostigma gelatinosum; assembly: GCF_949748355.1. Lineage (NCBI taxonomy): Eukaryota > Metazoa > Chordata > Actinopteri > Perciformes > Zoarcidae > Melanostigma > Melanostigma gelatinosum. Next base: position 27,004,628 of record NC_136634.1, read on the forward strand.
GTTTCAGCAGTAATGAACCAAGACCTACACTGCTGCTATATTTGACATGATCATAAAACAACCTCATTGACAGTAAAAGTAAGAGGTGTTCTTGCATTGTTCCTGTGCTTCACTGTATAATTCAGCAGTGACTGTGATGAGTCTGACCAACGCTCATCTCCTCTCTGTGTGTGTGTGTGTGTGTGTGTGTGTGTGTGTGTGTGTGTGTGTGTGTGTGTGTGTGTGTGTGTGTGTGTGTGTGTGTGTGTGTGTGTGTGTGTGTGTGTGTGCAGAACTCCAGGTCGACTCTGCTGTGTGAAGATCCAGACTGTTGGATCACTCGGCTCCCTCTGACCTCTGACCTCTCCGCTGCCAACTGTACCATCTCCAGCCAAGGTACAGCCAACAGCTCCAGCATCACGGCCCCTGAATGTGGCTCCTTGTGATTTACAGTATATCCATGTGAACCAGTCATGATGCGTGCTGACTGCCTTGAATGTCGG
>NC_136634.1:27010109-27167481 GCF_949748355.1 Melanostigma gelatinosum
CACGCCTCGAGACTACAGTCCTCAGGATGCTCCAACCACTGACCTAAAGATCAAAGAGGAGCCTCATTCAGACTCAGAGACAGAAGAGCAGCAAATGGAGATTATGGAGGATGGAGAGAAAGAGGAGCTTGGTGGAGAGGAGGGACATCAAGGAGTAAGAATCAAGACAAAGGAGAAGCAAATCACTACATCCTCCTGTCCGACATCGACCTCTCCGAAGAGTCCAGCCACCGCAACTGTGAAGGCAGAACCAACTAGTCCCACCCCTGGTTCTAGCCCTGCACATGTGGGAGGCACAGGGTCAGTTCTTCCTGGAGGAGCAATGTTCTTGCCTCAGTACATGTTTAATCCTGAGGCAGCCATTTTGCCTCAGGCCTCAGAAATACTGGCTAAAATGTCAGAGATGGTCCACAGCCGACTGAAGCAGGGCCAGGCAGTTCCTCAGAACAACCCGGCGGCCTTCTTCCCCTCTGGACCAACTACACCTGCAGCCGAAGCCACTCCCTCTCACAAAGGAGCCACCTGCTTTGAGTGTGATATCACATTCAACAACATCAACAACTTCTATGCACATAAGAGGCTGTACTGCTCCAGTCGGCACCACGGAGAAGGTGCAGCCTCAGCTTCAGGCCCTGGATCGACAAGGGAAGCAGCCCCAGCCACGCTGCCTTCCAGTGGGGCACATGGCTCGTCCATATCTCCTCAGGGTGGAGCAGCAAGTAGAGCAGCCTCTGCTTCTCCGACTGACTCTGACCCTCTTGCAGGGAGTGGAGCAACAGAACCCAAGAGGGTGGTGGAAATAAAGACAGAAACCCCTAGAGAGGGAATATCATCCTCTTCTGAAGGGGAAGGTGGAGGTGGAAGTGGAGGAGCAGGGGGTGGAGGAGGAAGAGCAAGCGAAGGCAGCCAGAGTCCTGCTAGTGGTTCCGCGGAGGACCAAGAAGACGATCCCAATAGAACCTTCTGCCAGGCCTGCAACATCCGCTTTAGTCGTCATGAAAACTACACTGTACACAAACGCTTCTACTGCGCTTCACGCCATGACCCATCGAACCACCGATCCGTACACATGGCCAAGGCAACCACAACAGCAGCCTTCCTTCCCCAGCCCATCCGCAAACGCAAGAGGAAGAAGATGTACGAGATTCATATGGCCAGAACTGAAGCCTTAGCCAACGCTGCTGCCGCTGCACCATCTCCCTCTGTTCTGGGCTTGGCAGTGAAGCAAGAGGTTTCTCCCAGCGGGGCAGGCAGCTCCAGCCCTGAAGGAGACGGCCCGATTGACCTCAGCAAGAGGCCCCGTCTGAGAGAGGTACCACGTCATAGCAGTAGCAGTATTCTCCCTGCCCTGCCCCTTACAGACTACCACAAGTGCACCGCCTGCAGTATCAGCTTCAACAGCATTGAGAACTACCTGGCTCATAAAACCTACTATTGCCCTGCTACCACCCTCCAGCCCCATACCTTGGAGCAGCTTCACAGGCTCAAGAGTTCGGCCTCTACCTCTCCCAAAAGCAGGCCTCAGCAGGAGCGCCCAGATCATCTGCACCCTATGGAGGCTAAAGCTCTGCCTGCTGAGTGGGTTGCCCAGGCTCAAGGCACATCGTCCAGTCCTCACCCCTCTGCCTTACCTGCCGCCAATGCCACATCTCCTCCCCATACAGCCACCACACTTGCAGCCACCCCAGGGGCTGGAGCCAAAGGCGCAGGCTCTAGTTCCTCTCAGGTGGTCTGCCCATACTGCCCTAACAGGCTCATTACCTGTGACCTGATGGAGCACTTCAAGACTACCCACGGCCTTGTTGTAACCATTCAGCCACCCCAGCCCGGCAGTGCAGTCAGCCGCAGCCCCAGCCTTAGTCCCAGGGATGGACCTGCTGCAACCACCTCCACCACCCCAAGCAGCCAGCCCAGATTGGTCTCTCGAGTTCACAGAGACAGCATCAACGGGCAGGCAAGGAGCGGTACAACTTCTCCTGTCTCCCCGCTGGTAAATGGCAGCCCTTCAGCTGGGGGTGGATCACCTTTGGCTGGCTCACCTCTGCCCATGTCTCCCCCAAGGGCTTCTTCTCTGACTTTGTCATCTGTGCCTGAGGTCCTGAGGGAGACTGTGGGTTCATCCCCAGACAAGGCTGTCCCGACCGTGACCTCCCATCCCGTCCCCACGCCCCAACCTGCCCCCATCACCGGCCCCAAATCCACAGCGATCTCCCCCGTCCTGAACGGTAACTCCCGCTTCTGTCGGCTCTGCAACATCAAGTTCAGCAGCCTCTCCACATTCATAGCTCACAAGAAATACTACTGCTCTTCCCACAGTGCCGAACATATCAAGTGAGCTCCGTATTCCTCTTCCTCCTCTTCCCATTTCCTTTCTGAGTGGAGGTTTTTCTTCACTAGGTTCCAAGAAGCTCAGTTGTCCCTCCTCCTCTGCCAGCCCTCCCACATGGGGGCCAAAATGGCGCTCAGCTGGCATGTCCATGAATGACGATAAATGACTGTTACTCACCTGGCAGGGCCTGATGTCCAACTGCTCCACAGCAGAATTTGCAGGTGGTGTTACTAACATACATGAACTGATATTCTCCTGCGATGGGTCAAGGTCTGTGGCACACTAAGAGCTGAGACAGATGCTACCTGCACACACTGGTGTGCCCTCGTCCCCCAAATCACTCTCTGTCTTCGCCCCCAGTCACCAATTCAACATCTACCACTCCCAGGCCTCACATTATGTTGCATCATGGGATGTTAAAAACATTTCAGTCAACAGCCTGTTTTCCGTCTCTCTGTTGAACAGTGTCAGGAATGAGATTCTGACTGATGGAGGCATCTCTGGCTGAGGGTGACGCTGGTTGTGATGGATCTCCAGTCTTTTCCTGAGCTCTTAATGTTCCAGACCTGAACAGAGGAATCGTTGTTCCTGTGTGGAACAGACTTGATCATTGTTAATGTTTTTAATATCTGTGCATAGTGTATGATGTCTGAAAAGAAGAATTCTATAATGCTTTTGGTTTCAACACTGGCTCTTTCTGCTTACTAGAGAAGCTAAAGTCATTTAGCTGAAAACAAAAATGTGGAATCACAATGTTACTAATTACTGAAGGATAATATTTCAAAATGGACAATTCTGTTCTTTTCTTTCATACACACACATTTTTATTTTTTTCTTTAGAATGCAAGGGTTGAAAAAAATGTGAAATATTTATCTTTTAGTCCTCACTGATTTCATGTCAACAGAAAACTACCTAGTGTCTGAGAGTACTTGTATTTTTTATTTGTATATTTGTCATACTGTTGGATCTGGGTGTGTGGACGTGTAGATATGTAATATCTTCGCTGGGATCACACTGACCCTTCTTGTCACGTTAGCATTTGTTCTGTTGATGCCGTCTTTAACCAGCGCTGTTTATTTTTAGCCGCTCTTGATGAGCAACACGATTAGATCAGAGCAGCTTCCTCACTCACACATGCTCACAGGAGAGAGTTGACCGGAGCGCTTCTCATGCGGTTGTGTTCATACTCTGGTGATAATGATGTAGCCTCACACGTGTTGGGGGATACAAAATCCAAACTTTGAATCCATATCTTTAGATAGCAGCCTCCATACCATGCAAAGTATGATCATTACGGACACAGCTTTTGTTGACCTGCCATTTCATACGTATACTAACACAAAACAATGCTTGGTTGTCTAATACGCATCTTAAGAGATGTTCTGTTTCTTTGAAATGATTGTGTTTCTGTCCAGGAATGAAGGCAGAGCAGGGACCAGTCACATGTGTTACACACAGTACAGTAAGCACATATCCAGTAGTGTGTGTGAGAGAGCGACACTGTTCTGTTACTCTCTCACTCATGCACACATCCTCGCCATGTCCCCGTGCTGCGGTAGCAGCTGCAATACAGTGTTAGTTACAACCGTGAAAGGATTCTTGTTTTTCAAATATCGATGCAAACTTCTGAGGGTCATCTTAAGGCTTTTTGAGGGCCAGACTTATTTTGCCAATAACCAACATAGCATCCAGACGCTGAGGTCTTTTTTCCCCAATTTCTAAAGAATAAGCATTTTCCCGAGGATTTGACTCGTTAATGTACAACAGACTCGAAGACACAATTGGACCTTTATGGTACACAGAGTTGGGAAAGTAGTATGAGGGGATAGCATGTTTTTGGTCAGCAGGGGGGCACACAAACCAGCTGTTAGACATTTCTGCTACAATACTGACGTCAGTCAAACTGTAAACCTACAAACAGCCGGGTTGTCTGCTATCGAGCTGTCTATGAGCCTCATCAAAGGTGTCACTCTCTTGTCAGTGGTTGAGAGAAATACTGTTGTCTTTCTGGATCACTCATTAGGGACAACAGAACAAGCTGTCAACAACATTTACTTATTGTCACAGCAGAAGGTTGTTATGGTGAAAGTGAGCTCCTCATTAATCAACTGATCATCACCCATCTGTTCCGTCCCAAAACTGGAAAACAAATGTGAAAGTGTCGGACTTCTTCAACATCATTCAAAGTTGCTGGTTGGTGTTCTGCTCTGTGGTGGTTTGAAGCAGCACCGCTCCAGACCCAACGCACTGCTCAGCGTCTGCTGTGCCGCTCGATCTCCACCAGTCCAACTTGAAAGAGAAAACGCAGATGAAAGTCACAGAGTCAGGTCAACTTGTCCCACATTGAGTAACTGAGTGCTGGAAAATCATCCGTGCAATTTAACCCCTTCTAATTGCACTGTGTTGTATAAAGATGTGCTGAATGTTTTAGCTTTAGGGACTTTTTTGTATTGTATTTATGTTGAACAGAACTTCTCCCCGTCCACAGTGCGACACCTTGAAGGACTTTCTGAAAGAGTTTACCCTTCACCTGAAACCCTTTGTGTCCTCGCTGTAAACATGTTCTCTTCATGGTTCCTCTGATGTCCAGAATGGAGAAAATCACAATGAATGTCAAGACTTTTATTTCCATATTTTCATTTCCGTTCCATTACATTCTTGTCCAAACTATGCATGGGAAATAAAAAAGCGTTCTGAGAGACACTGATGGGGAATGTGGAACTGTTCTTCTTTCTAGCGACTTCTTCTACGCACATGAACCTGAGTGGGAGTCGTGACTGTCGTGCTTACTGTGTGCAGTCATAAATCTCCTCCTTTCAGAAGAAAGTTCCCAGTGCACTGTTTCTGCTCGACTTGAATAAAGTCAGAGTGAATCATCAGCTTTCCTTTCAGAATAAAGTGCTTGAGCAACAGCAGGAGGAAAGTGTGCCCAATCAGAGCTCAAGGCTGCTCCAATCAATGGCAAAGTGCACTTATATAAACACTGGCACCTTTAGATAGACGCAATGAGTTGATGCATATTTTCATCTGACTTTCTCACCCTGTGTTTATCCTTCAATTATGGGATGTGAATTACCGTCTCCTTGTTGTATTCAGTTACTGTGCACAACCTTGTGATCTGCTGCAGTTCAACACGTTACAAGTCTCATGTTCGCTTCAATGAAACACTTGACAAGAGATGCTAAAAGAACCATAAACCACCAGAGCATTCCTGAGAATGTAGCAGCTCTTCATCTCATTTCACCCAGCTGGACATCACCTGGATGCTATACAGCCCTGAGAGAAGCTGCTTAATGCCTCAGATTATACACCATTGATACGCCTCAGATTATACGCCTTTTTATTAAAGCACACTTCAAATGAGTTGCATGAACTTCAGAAACTGCTACAACATGTGAACTTAAGCCACTGATGAAACTATTGTTCCTTTTCCAAAAATAATAAATGGATTTGTATATATTCTCCTCTTCCGACCCCTCAAAGCGTTCTTACACTACATGTCATCCACCCATACAGGGCTCTGCCCCTCAGGACTGACTATGAATCCACAAACCATAAGCCATAAACCATAAGCAGCAACTTGGAGAGAAATGTCACATGGACAGAGACCGGAGGAGGCGGGGATCGAACCCCACAGCCTCGCGTAAAATGATTTGTTGAATTTAAAAGCATTGTCTATTTGTTTGTTTGGTTACTCAATACAATGTTAATGGAGATAATAATTAATGATAACAATAATAATTAATGGAGATAATTAATAGGAGATAAAGAGATAACAGATACAAACTGTATAATTCAGATAGAGGATATTATTTTATGGGTGCAGTCTGAACAGATGAGCTTTCAGTCTGAGATAGAAGATGTGTAGAGTTCCTGCTGTCCGGGTGTCATTGGGCTTCATTCCACTATTGTGGAGCCAACACAGACTGAGGTGTGAGGTTTGGCTCTGGCTTGAATCGGGCACCACGAGCCGGTGTATTGTGGGAGAAGGTGGGTGAAGTTAAGACCACCCGGGCTTCTCAGAACTGCAGTTAGTAGGTTGAAATAAAGTCTCCAGGATCAGATGGTTGTATGCGGCAGAATGGTACAAGGAATTTAAAAAGAGTAGATTCTGTTCTACTCGCCACACTGAACTGGACTTTAAAACAGGTGCAAACGCCACCCGGCTGGAAAGAAGCAATGACTTCAGCTACACCGAAAGAAGGCAGGAAAAGATGGAATGTGGATCATTTAGACAAATATCGGTTCTAAATATAGATTATGCTAATACATATAGATCAGACGGGGTTTATACAACAACGCCAAACACAAGATAATATACGAAGGACGCTACACATTATAGATCATGAACAAAAAAACAAGATCAAAGCAATAGTGATGAGCGTAGATGCTGAAAATGCATTTGACTCTGTTGACTGGACTTTTCTTTCTAGAGTTTGACACAATTATTCAAATTTTTCAGGCATTATATGACAATCCCACCGCCAGGATTAAAATCAACGTATAATTATCAAACAATTTCTTTAAATAAATGATATTTGGAGCCACTAGCTCAATACATCAGACAGAATGACGATATTAGAGGAACTACCATGAAAGGGACGGAGCACAAACTGTCCTGCTACGCAGATGACATTTTGATCTACCTGTGTCAACCAACGTACTCTTCACCTAAACTGATGCAGTCATTAGAACAGGGTGGTGAACTGTCAGGCTACAAGATTAACGTGAGTAAAGCCCAGTTACTCTCATAGAACTACAGCCCACCAAGAGGAGCTGAACATAAATACCCCTTTGCATGGCAAACAACGTCCTTCAAATATCTGGGCATCAATATTACAAAAGATCTTACAAAACTTGCAGAATATAACTATTTACCAACAATAATACAAAAGTAAGGAAGACATAGCAAGTAACTTAATCTCTTTCCTAAATGTCACTGCGAGGATTGAATCCATGTCAATGAATATACTGCCCAGAGGACTTTATCTATTTCAGACTCTACCAATAGAGATGAACCAAAACCAATGTAATGAATGGGACAAGATGTTATCAGGTATATTTGGTCCGTCTCAAAACCGACAGCTACCTGAAGAAAAGGGGGATGGGGCCGACCTTCTTACATTACAGTGATTTAGCAGACGCTTTTATCCAAAGAGACTTACAAAAGTGTATTCAACATCGGTATTCTAGACACCTTCTAGAGATTATTATTTTGCAGCACAGATGAGAGCAGTAATATGCTGGTGCCACCCATCATATCGATGGCCGAAGAGCAAAACCTCCTATCTGAAAAATGCCTGGATCATTTTGCAGATAGGATCTTTGCAATCTTTCCATCATTTGGTGCAAGTTGGAAGAGGTTCTACAAAATGATGCTCTAAATTAAGTTTCAATAAAGGGCGGGATTATTTTAAAACAGACTGAATATGAACAGCCTTCCTTGTTCTCATCATCCAAAATGAAATCCGGCAATGAGAAAATTCTGCAGATAGGAGGTTTTGTGCTTTGGCCCTCGATATAAGGCTCAATGGAAAACCATTATAAGATATCATAAACTAGAGGGAAATATTGTGTGCATATGATTCTAACTTAAATTGGATGCTGGGATATAATGAAAGGAGGCACACAGCCTGGAGTCGTCTGCACATCATGTGTATCGGCTCTGCGTTCAGGATCAGCACATCTCAAATCAAAGGCTGCAGATTCAGCAGCATACTGTGCCTCCTGTTGTCTTCAGATGGCTGTAGGGAATTTAAATAACTCAAATTTATTCATTGAAAAATGCAGGAGAACAAACCAAAGTATTAGACAAATGGTGACCTGATGACGATGCTGCAGGAAAGGTTAGCAGATCACCAAAAACACTATTATTGGGAACATGAATGTCTGCATGGCCATCCATCCAATAGACAGTTCACTCAAAACCTCAAATGTAAACCTCATGGGGGCGCTGGAGGAAAAGTAAGAGGATCACCATCTTTCATAGACACCCATCAATAAGCTGTTGACCTATTTCAGTCAGGACCAAAGTGGTGGACAGACATTGCTATCCCTTGTTGGGACCATGTGCTTGGCTTCGCCGTGTGCTCTTGAGACAAAGAGATCTGGCCGTGCCGATTCTGCAGGCAAGGCCCATCCTGATTTGGTTTGATAAGCACCAAACCAGAAACAATTTCAAACCTAACTGCGAAACTCTGAGGTAGTTTGGTGGAGGGCTGCTCATTGGACGAGACCAGGGATGCCGAGGCGGGACTTCCGGTTTTACAGCCGGAAACGACCAGCTTACAAAACCGCTTAGCGCCCCTGCAAACCCAGTCGCAGGACAAATCTACTGGACTGTTTCTTTGTTTTGCATCTTGGAAGAGGAAGCGGACAATTTTCCTGCAGAAGTGAAGAAACGGATTCTGCAGAGAGAGAAGCACACTTCTCCTCTCCACCCAAGCCGCCTTTGTTCCAGCCGTAAGGAAAGAAAGATTCCCTGAACAAGCTGAAGAAATTCTCTGACGCACAGTGAGTTGTATCACGCGCTGCCTGAGTCCCGCCATGGAACTCATAGAAGGACTACCTCTTCGACCACGAAATCACCTCATAGTAAGGCAAAGAGTCTGGGCAGAGTTAGGTTATTGTCTATTATCTTGTTTGTGTCATGTCACAGCCCGGCTCAGAGACTGAAACAAGAACAGAGAGACAACGAGCTGGCGGCCAAGAAGAAACAATTTATTTGTCTCGCCAAAAACAAGTAGCACAATGATCCCCCCCCCCCCCCATAAAGTCCAGACACAACCATATTCATTCGGCGCTGAAAGGTCGCCGGTGCATTCCGCAACCCAAAACTCATCACCGAATAAGACAAAAGCCCAAAAGGAGTTATAACGGCAGACACCTCCCTAGCTCGTTGAGATAGTGGCACTTGCCAATGTCCTTTGAGTAAATCAAATTTACTGACAAAGTGAACTGAGCCCACCTGATCCACATAATCCTCCATTTATCCACAAGCAAACAGGGAGATGCCCAGCTGGAAGCAGAAGGTTCGAGCATATAGTGCAGGGGTATTCAATTCAAATTCCAAAAGGTCCAAATTGAGAAAATCTCCTCGGGCAAAGGTCCGGAACATTACAATAATATCTATTTAGTGCCATATACACACACACACACATATATATATATATATATATATATATATATATATATATATATATATATATATATATATATATATATATATATATATATATATATATATATTCAACAACTGTTAAATCAAATAAAGAAAGTACACATCAATTATATTTTAACAATTATTATTCTCAGTTTTCAAATGGATGCAGAGGCTTTATTATGTTTCACCCGGACCCGTTTCAAAACTTGAGCAAACAAATGCGAGGAAAAATTGGAACCTTGATCACTTTAGGAATAGAACACACCTCATATCCGAAGCAATCATCATCAAGCATGGAGCCTCATCTGTCCAAGCCTACATAGGTGTGTCTAACCCTGTTCTCCCTCTCAGGTCTTTATTCCTCCCTCTTTCAGCACAAGCTGTCTTTAGTCATACCAAGATTGCTCCTGCTGACTTGAGCCAATCATCATGTCTCCTCTCCATGTCAGTAGGCACACATTCATACTTCTTTCTCCAATCGATTTGAGCACCCCCATGCAGCACAGCAAACCATGGCGGTGGGAATGCACCGAGGAAACGGCACCGACAGAGTGTCAGTATGTGTGTGGGTTCATGTGTGTGTGTGTGTGTGTGTGTGTGTGTGTGTGTGTGTGTGTGTAGCCAAAGAGATGCCTGCCTTTTGCACACCGAAAGTGGATAATAGAGTTGTTTTGAATTTGAGTATTATGTATCACTGTGCATATTAAGTGCAGGGATCAATAAGAATGGGAATGAAAGAATGAATTTCCTCAGACAACAAACGTGACATCATCCTGCTGCTGCTTGTCCAATTGTGCTGTGAGTTGGCAGTAATTCATAATCTCCTGTCGGACTTCTGTTCTCTCTGAAAATCATAAAGATTACCATGGTCATTAAAAACATCAAGAAAACACATTGTTCCTCTTACCTGTAGTGCTGTTTATCAATAGATATTGTTTGGGTTTGAGCGCCCTAGTTTTGGAGATGTCAGCAGTAGAGATGTCTGCCTTCTCTCAAATATAATGTCACTATATGACATTGAAAAACTCAACAGCAATGTCTCTTTCCAGAAATCATGACCCGCTTACCAAAGAAGTCCACGGACAGGTCTGCATAATAATTCCCATAACCTGGTTGTAGCAGAATCATGACATCATGATCAGCTACTTTACAAACACACACTAAGAGACAATTAGGCCATTACCTGCATCAGGCTGATGTTGCCGGGCCATCCTCACCAGCGACTTAATCTGCCAGGTCACTGCGGCAACATCAGGACTCTTGCTGGCAGGTTAAGATGAAAGATTGGCTTTTTATTCAGACATAAAACCAGCTTTATTTTGATCTGTAGGAAAATTGTTGAATCAACCAGCAATTTGGATTATGGGGATATAATTTACAGACACACTGCTGTCTCCACACATAAGCCCTTAGATTGTGTTTACCCCGTAGCCCTGAGGCGTATTACCGGCGGTCGCTACATGAGTCACCACTCTATCCTCTGTGGTGAAGGTAAGTTGGTCTTCTCTGGCGGAGAGGTGTAGTAATCACGGGTATCGTATATCTTTAAAGCCCTGGTTGGAGAATGATGATCATGTATTACATCTGTGTTGCAGTAAAACCCTGGTCAACTTTGAACTTGTTCTTGATCTTGCTCTTCGGGTAGGCTACCTCCTGCAGGACTGCTGCGTGTAAAGAACCATGGAATCTTCTGCAACATGACCTAAAACTGTGTCCTCTATTATCACTGAGACGCTTCAGGATTTGACTTAACAACATCGGCTTGTATCTGTTTTAACTGATGTTGTTTTGTATGATGGGCTTTCTTTTTGAACTGGTTTACTTTCTGATATTTTGTGTAAACTTATTTGAACTGGTTTGCGTATTGATTGTTTATTTGATGTCTTTGTTCTTGCATACTGCATCATTGAAAAAGTTTTAAATAAAGGTTTGAATGAATAAATGAAGGAATCTAACCGCTGAATCGACGAGGCAGGCTCGTTGATCGAGGGGGATACACACATATTTCCTTTCACTGGGGAATGTTTATAGGACAGAAGCTAAAGGCACTCTAAACTCTGTTTTACTGGGCCTTTGAGGGAATGTTCGGAGTAAATGATGCACTTATTTTATGCCGATCTTTCTTTGTCTCCTCAAAGCGCTTTGCACTACATGTCGACATCCCCCCCCCCCCCCCCCCCCCCCCCCATTCACCCAAATTCATGGACTGATGCTGCTCTGCAAACGGCTACCTGCCCATCAGGATCTAAAACAATGCACATTCACAGAAACTCACACATCCGGCATAAAACCTACCAAATCAGATATGTGGTTCATAAAATCGGATTTCTATACCAAACCTGTTGAGGCCTGGGTTGCCAACCAGATGGGAAGAGACAATCCCGCCGTGGGACCTCGAACAGAAACAGCCGAAAGAAGAAGAAGATACAAAGGAATTCAGACTGCGAAGTAGTTTGCACATGGCAAACATACTATGCTGGTGTACTTCAATTGTGAATCCTTTACTCTCTCCTTTGCATTTCAATGTTGTTACGATGCTCATAGCCTTTGCACCTGTTCACCAGTCGTTCCCTCTTAGTTCTGTTTGACCTTTTGGACTGTCACCCTGTTTCTGACTATTGCCTGAAGCAAGTTCCCCTTCAGCCTACCTGCTTGCCTTGTGTGCGTGTGTGTGTGTGTGTGTGTGGGGGGGGGGGGGGGGGGGGGGGCTGTCTGACTGAACTGAACTGTTGTGTATGAAAAGAAAAGGTCATTTAACATCATCCACCTCCAGTCATTCAATATCAGTCAAACACCAATCTAATGCCGGATCACAGTTTCTTTGAGGCGAGACAGATGTTTCTAGCAGCTGTGAGTGTGGCTGTACTCCGCCAACCTGCTGAGCAGTGTATTCTGCTCTCACAAGTCCCCTGCTCTAAAGGTCTAATATCTGTTAGCAGCATGGAACCTGGGTTACTTGTGTCAGTGCGCCTGTGATTCATAGATTTCTTGGTAACATGTGTTTCCCATCTACCTGCTGACAGCTGGAGTCCTGTAACAGCTCACAGGGACTATGAAAGCTACCACTTAGAGAACATTGAGCGAATCAAAGTTCCAGCCAGCAATTCATGTTTTGGAATAACCCACACCAAGTGGTCCCATTTAAAGGCCGGGTTGGTCATCTTGAGAAACAGCAAGAGTACGGTATGTTGTAAAACTCATCCAGCTGAAAACCCAGTCCGGTGTCGTCAACTCTTTTTCAATGAAAGTAGCTAGCAGCACTGTCGTGGAAGTTCAGACCGGGCCAGTTGATGAAGTCTAAACTACTGTTCCCCAACTCTATTCTTATTCTATATTTAATACCTATTGGTGTCCTGATAATCTTTGAAGAACGCACTGGAATCAGACAGCGTTTCATGCAATAGTTTATTCTTCAAGCAAAGACACACAACCCGAGTCATTCTCCGCAAAACGACTTACTGATTCTGTTCTTTACAGTCTCATATAGTGTGACTGACATCGCCTTTGCCCTTTTAAGCTCTTCTTCCTTTGCCTTTGATACGTCAATCTTTTTTAACCAAACCCGGTAAATCACAGAAGGTGTCACTTTCCCTGTCATGTGGGTGTGAGTTATGTTCGTATGGTTTCTAATGTGTGTACTGCATCTACCAGTTTGTCATAGTCAGCTTTACCTGATGCAGCTCAGCTCTCCGTTGTCTTTCCCGTGACAGCCGTACCACACACCTGCATGCCTCTTTCGTAGTGTTTTCTACAAGAAACTTTGATCCTTACTAAGTCAAACAGGATATATGTTAACCCATTCAGCCCACACTGTATTCACACTAGTTCTCAATATGCAGATACCAGTCCCACTCTTTCAAAATAAAAGCCCCACAGAGTAACTGTATCTTAACATTAAGCTCAGAATGAGGTTCATGTTAAGTAATGTTAAGTTCATGTCACGGGAGTTCACAGATAGGACCCAAACGCAAGACCACAGGAGACAGAAGTGAATGTTAATCAGGCTTTATTTAGACAGGTGGGTTGCTGGTGTGGAGCCCGTGGTCCGACACCCGAGCGGCAGATCGACGGTGTGAGGCCCGTGGCTCGACACTGGAGGGCTGGTGAGTTGACGGCGTGAAGTCCCGTGGCTCGATACTGGAGTCGACAGATCGACGGTGTGAGTCCCGTGGCTCGACACTGGAGGGCTGGTGAGTTGACGGCGTGAAGTCCCGTGGCTCGATACTGGAGTCGACAGAGTGTAATCCGTAGACCACAAGGAGGGCAGAGCGGCGGAGTGTATCCACAAACACAAGGAGGGCAGAGGATGCCACGGGGTTTCAGCGGGTTAAAGACGGTACGACCTGACACTCCCAGACTGCAGGGCCAGAGCTTATGTAGTGGCAGGATACTCATTAAGGGGCCCTGAGTCTGGTGTGTCAGGCTGCAGGAGGTGATCGGCCTGAGTGTCCTCAGCTGTGCACGATTAAGGGTGCGGCCATGGGAGGTGTCTGGAGGCAGACAGGGATCCTGACAGTACCCCCCCTTTAAGGAACGGATTCCAGACGTAAAACAAGACACAAAACAGGGCGGGTGGAGGGGGTCCGGAGGAGGGATGTCCCCACAGCTACAAGGCCGACTAGGGTGGGCGGCGGGGGTCCGGAGGAGGGGTGACAGGATCTGACCGGCCACGGGGCCGCCGAAGAGCGTCGGCCACCGGTGCTCCGGCGGACGGCCGGGAGGGCAGAAGGGCTCCGGACACGAGTGCTCCGGCGGACGGCCGGGCGGGCGGAAGGGCTCTGGAGAATAGGATGCCGGTGCAGCAGTGGCAGGTACTGGAAGTCTTTGCTGCTCCGCGACGGCAGCGGGCACTGGAGGTCGCTGCTGCTCAGAGACGGCCGCGGGCACTGGAGGTCGCTGCCGCTCAGAGACGGCAACTGGAGGTCGTTGCGCCTCTGGGACGGCGGCCGGGTCTGGGAGAGGCTGCGACACGGAGGCGGCGGCGGCGGCCAGGTCCGGGGATAGCTGCGGCACTGAGGCGGCGGCGGCCAGGTCCGGGGATAGCTGCGGCACTGAGGCAGCAGGAACTGGAGTTGGCTGCGGCGCTGAGGCGGCAGGAACTGGAGCTGGCGCTGAGGCGGCAGGAACTGGAGCTGGCGCTGAGGCGACAGGAACTGGAGCTGGCGCTGCGGCGGCAGGAACTGGAGCGGGCTGCGGCGTAGAGGCGGCAGCGGCAGAACCTGGCGTAGAGGCGGCAGCGGCAGGAACTGGAGCTGGCGCTGCGGCGGCAGGAACTGGAGCTGGCGCTGCGGCGGCAGGAACTGGAGCGGGCTGCGGCAGGAACTGGAGCTGGCGCTGCGGCGGCAGGAACTGGAGCTGGCGCTGCGGCGGCAGGAACTGGAGCTGCGGCGGCAGGAACTGGGAGTGGCTCTGGCTCTGCGGCCGCGAGGTCCGGGGATAGCTGCGGCTCTGAGACGACAGCCGGGACTGGGGATAGCTGCGGCTCCGAGACGACAGCCGGGACTGGAGGTCGCTGCTGCTCCGGGTCGGCAGCGGCGGGACCTGGAGGTCGCTGCTGCTCCGGGACGGCAGTGGCGGGAACTGGAGGTCGCTGCTGCCCTGGGACGGCGGCGGCCGGGACTGGAGGTCGCCGCGGTACGGAGACGGCGGCGGCCGGGACTGGAGGTCGCCGCGGTACGGAGACGGCGGCGGCCGGGACTGGAGGTCGCCGCGGTACGGAGACGGCGGCGGCCGGGACTGGAGGTCGCCGCGGTACGGAGACGGCGGCGGCCGGGACTGGAGGTCGCCGCGGTACGGAGACGGCGGCAGCCGGGACTGGAGTTCGCTGCTGCTCTGGGACGGCAGCGGCGGGAACTGGAGAAAGCTGTGTCGCAGAGGCGGTAGGAACCGGAGCTGGCTGTGGCAAAGAGGTGGCAGGAACAGTAGCTGGCTGCAATGCCGTCCGACTACGGGGAGCCGGAGTCGACCGGGCCACTGAGTGTTCCGCTACACTTCCATGGCTCAGTCTCCGGCTGAGAAGGTGCTTGGCCAGATAATCCGAGTCCCTCAGAGGGTCAAAAACCCTCATCAGATCCGCCACAAAGTCCACATAACCCACCGTATTAGGCCGCTCACCTAGCGTTCTCTCGGCCCAGTCCAAAGCCCTTCCCCGCAGTAATCCCACCACGTAGGACACCTTGGACCCGTCCGAAGCAAAAGTCTGCGGCTGCCGGTCAAAGGCCCGTTGGCATAGCACCAGGAAGCCCTGGCACCTCCCCAGTGTTCCATCATAGGGATCGGGAGCCGGCACGGGGGATTCCCAGACCGGCGGAGCGAGGACAGGTGGGAATAGTGCGGGTGCTGGAACTGGTGGGGACTTGACTGTCCGGGCTAGTTCCTGCCCGCACCAGCCAACCCGAGAAACCTCGGCAGCGAAACGTCTCATCTCCTCCAGCAGCCTGGTAGTGCTGTACAGCGTAGCTACTCCTGTGGTTGCTGGGTCCATTTTGGGTCAGGTCGTTCTGTCACGGGAGTTCACAGATAGGACCCAAACGCAAGACCACAGGAGACAGAAGTGAATGTTAATCAGGCTTTATTTAGACAGGTGGGTTGCTGGTGTGGAGCCCGTGGTCCGACACCCGAGCGGCAGATCGACGGTGTGAGGCCCGTGGCTCGACACTGGAGGGCTGGTGAGTTGACGGCGTGAAGTCCCGTGGCTCGATACTGGAGTCGACAGATCGACGGTGTGAGTCCCGTGGCTCGACACTGGAGGGCTGGTGAGTTGACGGCGTGAAGTCCCGTGGCTCGATACTGGAGTCGACAGAGTGTAATCCGTAGACCACAAGGAGGGCAGAGCGGCGGAGTGTATCCACAAACACAAGGAGGGCAGAGGATGCCACGGGGTTTCAGCGGGTTAAAGACGGTATGACCTGACACTCCCAGACTGCAGGGCCAGAGCTTATGTAGTGGCAGGATACTCATTAAGGGGCCCTGAGTCTGGTGTGTCAGGCTGCAGGAGGTGATCGGCCTGAGTGTCCTCAGCTGTGCACGATTAAGGGTGCGGCCATGGGAGGTGTCTGGAGGCAGACAGGGATCCTGGATCCTGACAGTTCAAGTCTTTCCATCACAAATACAGAAATGTAATTTTCAAAGGTATGTGTCTCAAACATTTGTGGACTGTCCATCACAAACACAAGATTCAATCCAAGAGCATGAATCTAAAATTCAGAAAAGAGAAAAGCGATATCTCAATTGAACGGCAAAGACCCGGTCACCTTTAGTGACCACTTGTGTATTTGGAAGGGTTAGTAAGGTCCTGCCCGAAGATCTCAGCCAGCGGTCAGGCTCATAAGGAATCAGCAGATCACAGAGGAAGGATGGAGCCGAGTCGTTAAAGGCTTTAAGAACGAGCAGTAAAATGATTGGACAGGCTTATTACAGTCGTACGACAGCTACAGGATTGTTTTTTGAGCATTTGAGAATTTCAACAAAGATATAAAAAACGTTTTTGAAGAAGATTACCAATCCTACCGAAAGACATGCCAATGATCCTCAGGTTCCATCATAAAACAACAACAGCATTGAATCCCTTCTGACCATGTGATGGTTTTTGATGTGGCTGCAGTTGTGTGAGAATAAATATCTGTGTGTATATGTCTGTTTTTAAATCTTCATGACGACAGGCTGGTGGTGTTCAAAGAGGTGATCTTCAAGGGCGTTTCTAGGGTTTTCACACTGTGGCCTTTTCAACCTCTATTTCATCTCCATTTCATCTCTCCGATGGGCGAGCATCTGTCTGCTCCAAGTCTCTGAACACAGTGTCCACTGCACTACAGTATGTCTCTCGTGGAGTAATAAAAAGAAAATGAAGGAACACGAGGTCAGGAGAGGCCACAGTCACACAGATTACCACTTTAAAATCTGAACCTAGTTCAGGAGAACACAAGAAAAGCTCACTCACCCACCCCCACACACACACACACACACACACACACAAGACAATACACTGTCATAGAATTTGGCTGATGTGATACAGCGAGCCAATACTAGCTGTCCACAAGAGCAGTGAGGTGTGACTAGTGGGGGTATCACATCTGTCATAGATGACAGCTTTCGCTCTGTGTGTGTGTGTGTGTGTGTGTGGCAGCTACTTCCTGGGAACTCCTCTGATGACCATCTTGTCCTCAGATACCAGGAACATTGTCATCTTCAGGCCTTTGCTACATTTCGTTGTCTCGTCCAGCTGACGGTCCCAACACACTGTGATGATCAGAGTACGACTCAAGCGCAGTGATCACAGACCAGAGAATGAAGTTGCAAAAATCTAAGTTTTACTGAGGCTCAGTTCAAAAACAAGGCAGGACATCAAGGCATCAAGTGGGATTCACACACAATATAAATTGTCAAAAACAAAAAGCTTAATAATACTACAAACTATACACATGAGCACAACAAATGGTTTCAGGAATCGTAACTGACACAGGAGATCTCATCTCAGGAAATGACTGAGACAAGCTGGGGTTTAAGTACTCGGGAGGTCTGATGATCAAATGAAACAGGCGGGAAACTAAACAAAGACAGGAAGTAAAGTAGTGACGATGACCCCAGTGATGTGAGAAAAGACACCTATTGTAAATGGACTGTACTTGTATAGTGCTCGTCTTTCCGAGCGCTCAGAAAGATGAGTCGCTTGTCATGATTCACCCATTCACACACTGATGACAGGGGCTAAGTGCCACCTGCCTACCATGCTAACTCATTCACACACCGTAAGCTGTAGCTGCAGCTACGGGAGCAATTTTGGGGTTAAGTGTCTTGCTCAAGGACAGTAGATCATAAACTAGGGCTAGTAGAGCCGGGGATCGACCCGCCGATCCTCTGATTGACGGACGACCCTGCTCTCCACTTAGCCACAGTCACCCCACAGTTGTCCAAAAAAGCCACTCAGTGTTAGTCCGCTAACGTTCCCAGAGTCCAGGTTAAGATCTAAGGGTGATCGAGCGTTTGCTGTACTGGCACCTGAGCTCTGGAAGAGTCTCCCAGTTAGTGTCCGATCTGCTGACACTGTTAAATCCTGTCTTAAGACACATTTTTACATTTTTACCGACTTGCCTTTTCACCTGACAATAATTGTATTGGTGACATTTTATAAAAACTACACGCTATGAAGCATTAGTTAAGTATGAGTAAACACTTAATTCATCATTTATAAAGCATTCTTCCTACATTAATAATTCATTAGTATGCAGTTCATAACAACAGTTGTAAATGTTTTATTCTTGATTAATAAGCCCGTCTATTATGTGTTTCATTATTGTGTTTTCATACTTTATAAATGATGGGTTCCCCATTTGTAAATTAAATATTATATATTTTACAAACCAATTATTAAGGAGTTGTAGATGATTAATACGATCATTTATAAAGTGTTAGTAAATGATTCATAACTTATTTAGATGTACATTATTCATGCATTTATATATATAATGGTTAGGGACTATGTTAATATATGCTTTATAAACGCATATTAATACTGCAATTCATGATTAATTCATGATTTATTAAGGTAGTTACTACTCGTTAGTAAAGTGTTTTATGCAAGCTCATCTAAAGTGAGGACTATTCATGCCTTATAAAGCATTTATAAATGACATTGAAAGCCCATCAGTGCCTCAAAACACAAATAGACACAACACCAAGTGATCAAATCCATATTAATATTTATTGCAAGATGCAAACAATATACTGTTAAATAAAAACCTCTCAGCCATTAATTCATGTGAGAAACAAACAAACAAAGAGATTCTCCTTCAGGACAACATGGCTGGATACAAAACATTTGTAAATATACGACGAGAGCTAACCAGGAGCTTTGCATATTAGTTTACATTTACTTATTTCATTTTTCATTTCATACCAATGAAGACATTTCATTCCTAAACGCGTGGCCAACACAGATGTTCATGGCTGTTGACAGTGTTTTCTGATGGAGTGATACAAAGAGACTACTAAACAGTTCAGTGTTTGACGTACAGTCATTTACTGCAGTGCCCACATATTACAAAGTGTTCCTATATTTGCTGCTCTCAAATTTTTAAAATCTAATTAAGTTAATTTAATACCTCTAAGCTCTAATACAGTGCATTTCCTAAGCGCCCACTTACAATACTATGATGTTCTGTGTGAATAAGTAAGAATAAGAACAAGGAATCATGCAGAAACTGGCAAATATTAGTTCCTGTTCTTGTTTGGTGATTAAAGTTCAACTAGTTGCCCCACTGATCAAATAAAGCTCATTCCATGTAATTCAAAGGGTGTGGAGAAGACAATGTAATAGCTCGTAGTTTTAGTGTTTCAAGGTATCACGAGTACGTTTCTGATCAAGGTACGGAACTCAAAGTAAGGAGGTCATGGTGGACAGATTGGTCAAACAAACAGGACCTTCACCCAGGAGATTATGTTACGAACACTCATTTTAAGCCACCAATGATAAATTGTGTCTGGTAGTCGTGGAATTAAGGCAGCATACTGTAATAATCCATTTTGCTCTAAAGTCTCTGATGAGTAATCTGAGTCTCTGATGACTCCAAATGGAAATGACTGCATGCCTTCCCACCATAACCCCATACAGGATTTAATGAGAAGGTTTTTATTATCTCTGTACCTCTCTTTCTCTCCTCTTCTGTGGTGCACTCAACACGGCTGATTAGGGATGCAGTGTGTGTGCACAGGTTTAGGATCGGCCTGCTGTTCAGGAAGAAACGGCAGATAGTTGTACTGATTGTTTCCTGATTAACTCATCTTCAGTGGAAGTGTGCAGAATGAAACAAAAAAATGAAGGAGGACCTCTATCATTGTCAGATATGGCCTATGAATAAGAAAGACATTGTAATAAGTCTCTATCAGACAAAAGCTATGCAGACAGAGATACTTCCATACTTTATTAGAGAGCCGGATTCATGAAGGCGTCTTCTCCTCTGAGCTCCAGGGCTGAGAGAAAGGTTCGCTCTTTTCTTTCCCGGTGTGCACACAACAGCTGCACATTGCTCACTTATCCTGCAGTAAGTTCACATTTGAAGCAGTTTACATAAAAATGTCCACTTTCCATTCTATTCCAATGCATCAACTGAGTCCATCGGTCGTTGGTGGACGGGAGTGGAAATAAAAAAAGGGCAAAATATATCAAATAAAGTCGTCTGTCATCTTCCACTAAATCACTGTAGAGATCTGCTGCCAAAGCCTTCTGCAAGTGTAAATACCAGTTATTTATTATTGTGTCCCTGTTACTGTTCTAAAGCTACTGCTAGTGGGACGACACCAGTGTGTTTGAGAGACATGAGGCAGGAGTCCAAACTCAGAATGCAGAGTCCTTTGATGTCTCTTTGTGTGGCTGAAGCTCGTAAAGAGGACATTTAATAAGGACATTTACCGAGAGGACAAACAACATGGCCGGGGGTCAGAACATGACAATCTGAATGTCTCCCTCACACCCTTGGAGATGTGAGGCTGTAGGGCTGTCCCACTGTCACATCGAGGGCTTGAGGTCTCTCTCAGACATGTTGAGCCCGCTGTGCACACTTTCTGTAAGCCTACATTCCTGCAGACTTTGTCCGAGGGAATTCACGTCGTGGGAGTTAAACACCAGGAAGCCCGGAGTTATAAAAAGAAACAAAGAGGACGGCACATGTGTGTTCAGCCTGGCATGTTAACTTTACACAGACACATTTACATCCAGGATTTAAGATGGTACATAAAAGACATCAAATCAGAGACTATATTACACAGCTGGTTCATTCATCAATGGTTTTTGTTGCATATTGAAGCTGTTTTTACAAAAATAAATATAAAATGGGTGATTTGACAACTCCCTCTGGTGTCTCACAGTTGTGTAACATGTTTTGGTGTCATCGTGGTAATGTGAGATGTCTGCGCAGAGTGCTGTCCCATCTGTGTTCATACCATTCCACGGCCTTGCTTCCTCTCACACTCCAACATCTATCAGGTGATGACAGTTGGGTCCCTGAGGGTTCAGGGCTTGATGCCTCGGGGGACGTTGGGATTGGGCCATGGCCTCTGATTAAGTGAAGTGATTGCATCTGAGGGGGCATGTCCTTTCCTTCCTCCTGCCCTCAGGTTTGATCATGTGATCCTCTACGGGGACTTCGAGCATCCCTAAGCAATGGGTCCTGGAGAACCTGCTTGCTCAACATCACTAGAACTGTATCTGCTAGTGATGTTATCAAAATACTCGGTGTTAATGTACAGAGTTGTGTAAATGTTCCACCACAAAGTGAGCATTATCTTAGCAGCTTTCATTATCGCATTATTTGCTACGAACTAGACGTTTCAGTAATGACTCCTCTGTGTGCTGACTGCTGCTTTGAAAGACCTGCTTCCCTCTGCTGCCTCCCTCACATCTTTGTCCCTCTGTCGCCTCTTTGAAAGTGGAATGTGCAACACTCAATTTGAACAGAAGAACAAAGTTTACAAAACTGCCAACTTGCTTTAATATCAACTGTTATCATCACACTGATCATGTCTTGACCTGGTGCACTGGATGATCAGTTCAGTATCACGGCAGTTTGTGAAATAGTCACGGAATGCAATCTGTTGGTTTGTGTACAGGGACACCAATTTTCTGCATGTTTCATGGCGCTCAAGAAGCAAATAATACCAATGGAACGACAATCAGGAGCCTTACTTGTGGTGGACACATAAATGAAATGCATCCACGTGGCACAGCAACAGTCAGAGGACGTGCCGTGCTTCATAATATGTGAAGAGAGGACTGTTGGCTGGTGGGGGGAGCTGGACCTCTCCAACTAACAGGGTTCAACCATAAGGCCGGTGTTTGACACCACGCTGTGGTTTATTGGAGAGGTTTTGTTGCCCAAAGCTAACATTCGTTTTTAGCCTAATGTAGTTTTGAGTGACACAAAAAACACAGAAAATGTGTGTCCTCGTACACTAAACAAATATATTGAACAAACTGCCGTAATACTGAGTCGGAATGATCGGCCTTTGATATTGCTGCTTGGAGTGAAACAACATAAGAGCGAGAGTAGAGGAGGAATGGCTGAGCGTACATATTTTTGACATCACAGATCATGATTAATGTGGAAAGTAAACAACTGTTGTTGAGGTTTGTATATACACATTAACATGTTTCACTGACTGAGACTCTGCATGAAAATAAGGTGCCAGAGTTTAAAAAATAAGAGCTTGTTCATAAAAGTTCGTAAAACTACAGAGCAGCTAAGTTTGTATGTATGACACGTTTACTTCTATCACTGTGTGGGTCAGAAACCGCAGACCACATCTGAGCAGCCCCAGGAAATAACTGCTTCCACTGAGCTGCTAAATAGGCTATTAGCTTTAGACACTATTTGAACGTACTCTTATATTGTTTGTTGATCATATTCTATTGTAAATGTTCATATTTTTATTAGTAATTATGTCTTACACTGGTTATTGTCATGCACGAATCACCAAGTCAAATTCCTTGTATGTGCAAACATACTTGACATAAAGCATTTCTGATTCTGGTTTTACTTTCAATGACTTCACAGATTACGTCTACCATGGGTTGCATAGGCTCAAAGAGGCGTGTTCACTTCTGCACATACTGATCAGTTAAGAGGCTGAAAGACTTCTGTGTCTAAATCGAATACACAGAGCAGCAAAGTTCATTTTATTTAAACAAAACTGTTGCTGTAACTTTTAAAAGCTCTGACTTTTTTCACTTCAAGTCGTGAAGAATAGAATACTAATTATGCGCAGTGACTGAGCGGGGGGGCTGAAACACACTGCCACTTTCATGTTCTGTACCAAGTCAGCTTTGGTGAAAGCTTTTTATTTCCCCTCTGAAAGCTGCTTTGACAGTTCCTTCCCAGTGGGCTTATTTCTCTACCTAAGAGACCCGTCTTTAGTGAGAGTGCTTTTTATTTACCGAACTAAAGAAATGGATGTCAGTCTCCGTCTTGCTGGGTGAACAAAGGTGTGCGTGATAGTAAATGTCTCCCAGACAATAAGAGCAAAAGTTTAAAGAGAGAATAAAAGAAAAACATGAAGAAATGCTGGTATTTTCAGTACAAATGGAAAGCAATGTCTTTGGGGAGGGTATGAAACCATTTTTGCAGCGCTGTAGTTGAAAGACTCCAGCAAACATATATTATCTTGGACTTAATTGTTGGAATGCTGTTAAGCATTCCAACAATTAATCTTCGAATCTTCATTCAACTTCTTCTATTTCTTCCGTCGCACTGCTTCTCCTCCTTCATTTTTTAAGCTACAGAAACCGTTCAACTATTAAAATGTTCAGCTCTTTCACCAGAGGGGTGCTATGACTTTTTATATTTAATAATATAAAGAAATAATGAATGCTCTTACTAATACTGCCACAACTACTACTGCTGCTAATATTTCTAGTATTACTACTACTACTGCTGCTACTACAACTTTTGCTGTTGCTACTATTGCTAGTGCTATTACTGCTACCATCAATAGTATTACTACCACTACTGCTATTACTACCACTACTACTATTACTTATACTACAAGT
Organism: Melanostigma gelatinosum; assembly: GCF_949748355.1. Classification (NCBI taxonomy): domain Eukaryota; kingdom Metazoa; phylum Chordata; class Actinopteri; order Perciformes; family Zoarcidae; genus Melanostigma; species Melanostigma gelatinosum. The sequence continues at coordinate 27,034,141 of NC_136634.1, forward strand.
GCTACTACTGCTATTCATGCTACTACCAGTACTAATACTACTACAGCTATTAGTACGACTGCTACTAGTACTACTACTACTGCTACTTCAAATACTGCCATTACTTTTACAACTACTACTACTACTACTGTTATATTAAATACCACGACCACTACTACAGCTATTACTACTACTACTGATACGCTGCTACTACTTCTTCTAAACACTAATACTTCTTCTAAATACTAATACTTCCACTACTAATGATACTACAACTACGACTTCTACTACTACTACAAATATCACTACTGCTACTACTACTAATTCTAATGCTACTAATACTTCTACTGCTAATAATACTTCTACTTCTACTACTATTACTACAAATATCACTACTTCTGAAATTAGTTTAAGCTACAGAAATTGTTCAAATATCGAACTGTTCAGCTCTTTCAGGAGAGGGGTGCTTTGACTTTTCATTTTTGTAATCTAAACTTTTTGAATTAAGCTTTTTGCAATTTTCTTTTGAATGGGATCTATATGGAGAAAATCTTCAAATCCTGTTATACTTCTTCAACTTTCAAAGCCTTCTTCTTCCTCATACTTTCAGCTACAGACACCATAGTTAGACATTTCAACTAGAAGGTTTTTCAGCAGTGCAGTTTAAATGCTTTCGGGCTTCAACAACATTCAGACAGATAGTCTCCCATTTCTTAATTTTCAGCAATTCTTTCACAATTAATTTCAGCTTTCAGCATTCCAACGCATTTTCAGCAGGAAATGCATTTTCTAGTTTCATTGTCTTCTTTATACCCAAATAAAAGAAGACAGACATCTAAATAAATCCTAAACCGAGTCTACAATAATCTTCATACTAAGAAGTTCTTCTAAATTAAGTGCATCTTCTTATATTTAATTGCATTTAATTCATTTTTTCTTGGGTATAAACTTGTCAGCCGCGCAGTGTTTGATCACATCAGGTATTAGAGCAAAGCCTCTGCGGCTGTAAAGCAGACAAAACCTCAAATAACCTTCACAACTGTAAACCGAAGCCCACACATTCTGTGAGTTAGTCACTGCCACCCACCACAGCTGACTAATAGAGACTCCTCTTCAGCTTCTCTCGTCAAATCCTAACCCCGCACCAGAGCAGAATAATGTCATACCGGACGGAGTGCATATCTGTAACTCGTATGACTTTGGATTGCTCAGGTTTGCTGGGGAGGCTGTCTGAGTCCTCAGTTGACGACGTGTCACTTTACAGTTACATGGATTTTCCCAAAGATCATTTCTGTCATTGTGGGTCTAGTTCTTATGACGCTGCTGTATGTTCAAATGGTGCTTTCTGTTTTCAGTTGGGAATTCTTTATTTGATATAAGAGGTGTGGCTTTGCATGATAGGAGGAAATGATTGACAGCCGCTCTCAAAACAGACCGATGCACCAGAGGAGCAATGACCTTCTCACCAGGCTCCAGCCGGCCTCCTGCAGCCTCTCCCAGTGCCTCATCGTCCGTGGTCCCACATCTTGGACTTTGTCACTGGGCTACCACCATCTGAGGGCCACACCGCCATCCTGACAGTGGTTGACAGATTTAGGAAGCTGGACCATTTTATTCCTCTACTCAAGCTCCCATCTGCTAAAGAGACGGCAGAACTCATCTCCCTGTATGTCTTCCGCCTGCATGGGATCCCAGTCGACGTAGTCTCCGACCGAGGTCCTCAATTCACCTCCATCTTCTGTAGGGAATTCTGCGCTCTGCTGGGGGCCACCGTCAGTCTGTTTTCTGGGTTTCACCCCCAATCCAACAGTCAGACGGAGAGGAAGAACCAGGAGATGGAAACAGCCGCTGCATGGTCTCCCAGAATCATGCCTCCTGGTCCCGCCAGTTGATGTGGGTGCAGTACGCTCATAACACTCTGACCAGCTCCGCCACAGGCTTGTCACCGTTTCAGTGTGCTTATGGGTTCCAGCCACCTCTGTTCCCCACGTTGGAGAAGGAGGTTTCCTGCCCTTCAGTCCAGACATTCATCCGCCGCTGCCGCAAGACAGCGGACAAGGGCCTGAGCAACCCTGCGTCTACCAGGTGGGTGACAGGGTGTGGTTGTCAAACCGGAACCTACCCTTACGGGTAGAGTCCAAGAAGCTGGGCCCAAGATTCATCGGGCCTTTCGAGATCGAGAGGATCATCAACCCGGCGGCAATGAGGCTCAAGCTCCCCAGATCATGCACATCCACCCCAGGTTCCACGTATCCAAGTTCAAACCTGTCCGGGAGAGTCCCTTGGCTCCACCTCCTCCGCCTCGTCGAAGGAGGTCCGGTCTACACGGTTCAGAGCCTGCTGCGCTCCCGCCGCTGGGGGCGAGGTCTTCAGTACCTGTTGGACTGGGAGGGATACGGTCCGGAGGAGAGGCAATGGGTGGTAACATCTGCGACCCCCGAATCATTGACAGGTTTCACTGACAGCACCCGGAACAACCTTCCAGGAACACCCAGCAAGTTCCCTGTGCGGACAATGAGGGCCCTTCCTCTGGGCCCGAGGAACCCTCCAGACCCCCTCCACCCACCCAGCTGGGGACTCTGACTCTGCGGCCTCGAAGGAGCTCACACTGTGAACGGGTTAAGGTTGTAGGATGAGAACACAGACAACTCCCAGACCGGACAACACTGTAATAGAGACCTGTCAATCACAAGGTAGCCCGCCTTAAAGCTAAATGGACCATAATGTACTAAATGAACATCATGCTGTGTTGAAGAAGACTTGAAACTAAAGATTGAGACCATAAACTCATGTTTACAATGTTTACTGAGGTAATAAATCAAGAGAGAAGTAGAGTCATTTTCTCATAGACTTCTATACAACCAGAGGAGTCGCCCCCTGGTGGACATTAGAGAGAAGGCAGCTTTAAGTCTGGGTGTGTTGATGGCTCTATACAGGACTTTCACCCTAGAGGCCACTGTCCATGTCCTGTATGAAACCAAAAGTCAATGTTTAGTTTATATACTTAAATAAAGTAACAAATGCACTTATTTTAGGCCAAACCGTGATGTTATACGAAACATAACAAATGATCATTTATATTCTGCTCTGGCTTTGTGCAGGAAAGCTTAGCAGATAGCTAACAGCAGATCCCTGAAAGAAAGACCCAGAAATCCGTCTAAGCAAAAACAAAGACGCAACTAACTATGGCAAGAGAGGAGGGATAAATATGAGAGCGAAAATGCAATGGCATTCTACAGCTCAGAGATGTGGGGGCAGAACAATTTATAAAGCACAAGAACAGAACAAATGAATTTAAGTGATTAGGAACAAATATGTCGACAAAGTCATGTACAATGAATGATTCAACAAAGCAGCTATGAGGAATGACACAGCAGACTCTGCTCTGACAGCATGAGATCCACGTTATTCCTCTAACATGCTTGATATGCTGGGACAGCACGTGTGTCCACCAGTTTGTCAACCTGTTTATAAACAGCATCGAAGAAACTAAATTCTTGACATCAATAGAATTATTGATGTAAGTAACAATTATTAATGATTATTAATAATAACGGGGCACCACCCTGCGAACAGGGACCAATAACCAAACGATAAAACGAAGTCTCATAATTAGTGTTCACTCATAATGTCAGTAGTCTGAGTACTATTACACATTCAGAGTGACAGTGAAGGTTTAAGTTCGAGCACAGACCACATATACAGTTATTATCACAATACGCATGCACAAAGTAATCACAGACAGCTGCTCTTTAAAATATAACAGAGTTTATTAAGTTCTAATACTAATGATCGAGTCAACTAATATCTAAACTAACAACAACTATACATTCATGAGCACGCTATCTAAAATCAACAGACTATTGAAAAGAGGGAGGGGAGTGTGTGTGCGCGTGTGTGTGTGTGTGTGTGTGTGTGTGTGTGTGTGTGTGTGAGCAAAGGGGGGGGGGAGCGAGGGAACAGCTCAGTGACGTGTGACGTAGTTGGGACGTGGTGACGTCTCTCATGCGTGAGACCCAAAATGGCGGATAGCCAACAGGAGACCCGGTGTCTACATGTGCTGGTAGCTGTTCAGCACGTAGCTAGGTTAGCTCAAAGCTATATGTGTGTGTGTGGGTTAGTAAAAAAGAAGGGAACGGAACTCAAACAAAATGAAATAAAACAAGCGATTACGATCCTCTGCGCCGCGCGGGAGTACGGAGGATTGCTCTCTCAGCCAGGGGAGAGAACAGCGACTCTTTGTCTCAGCCGGCGGTTCTGACCTCCTGAACTGATGAGAAGTAGCTTCGACCTCACTGGGCGGCTCGCTTAACACAGATCACAGTAGCACGGAATACACGCTACTTCTACACAACCCCAACGATGTCGGCGATTATTAAGCATCCACCACGTTATAAAAATTAACAGTACTTTAAGCACACAAAACAAGATAAAATAAACACAAATTAAACTCTAACTCTGCCCAGACTCTATTTTGCCTTACGGTACGATGCAATGGTGGCGATTGAGGGGAGTTCTTCTGAGCTTCGGTGGGCTCAGGCTGCGGGCCACGGGAGGTATGCTCTCGATGGGAGCGAATCGCTGTCGTCTCGATAAGGGACTTTCGTGTCCTTATGGCCGGAGCAGACGAGACGCTTGGTGGAGAGTGGAGAGTGGAAGCTCTCTGTCTCTCGTTCTGAAGAAATCTGCTTCTTCACTTCTGCAGGAATAAAAGGGTTCGCTTCGTGGATGCGAACAAAGATAAAATAGACAGTTTGGTGAATTCGGCCAGCGAATATAAACTGTTACACCGAGGATTTTGGTTAAAAAGAGGAGCAACGTTGGCGTGCCTCCTGTTACCCCGGAGGGATTGGTGGAAAAAGCATTGAGGTGGGGGCTGCAGGTAGTTTTGTAGAACAGTGGCTGAGCCACAGGGCTCCTGGGGTCTCTTGGCTCTCGGCCAATGAGATTGCAGCGGTGCTTTCAGGTGACTTCAGGAACGCATAGTTTTTTGGGGGGGGAAACTCACACCCTAATGTGAAATTCCTTCAGAGGAGGTTTTGTGCTCATCAAACCACAATCAGGATGAAACCTTTGCTTGCAAAAGGGAAGACCTGATTCTTTGTTTCACAGCACATGTTGAAGCCATATAGTCAGACCCCAACAATTACTTCATTTTGTCAGTTGAGCACACAGCACATTATTACTGCCGTAAAGACAACGATGCTCATTGTCATGGGAGATTCAGCAGAGGGTTAGATGAGACTCAATGTCCACAGTGTTGCTGCTTTGTGTGTTCATCAAACTGAGCTGTCATCGAGAAACAATGCACAATGTTACACATTCCTGCTCCAGTAAAGGTAGCTGCAAGATAATTCAGTCATATCGAAGCCTCCGTCTGCTCTCTCTCTCTCTCTCTCTCTCTCTCTCTCTCTCTCTCACACGCCTTTGTGTCTCTTTTATCTGCATCACACACATATGGCCACGCATATCCATCTCAGCTCACCGAGTTATTTTGGTCCTTCTGTTTTGTTTGGGGGGGGGGGGGACACTCCCGACCAGCCTCTCCACCACCTACTGGACTGACAGCGGTGCTCTTTCTCTAACGTTGCTGTCTCAAGGCAATACCCCTCTACAGCACCTCGCTGTCTAACAGAGAACTATCAGCTCTATAGCTCATGTCTAAACCATACTTCATACTGTTTTGCTCCTTCAATAACATGCGCATTTGCTTTGCTTGCATTTAATTTAAAAAACTGCAACAGATTTGTATACTTTTGTCTAATTGTATATAGTATGTTAAGCCTCCTTTACACACTCTGCAGAGCACACCCTGGTTAATATGACAGTGCTTCCCATCTTAGACTATGGTGACGTAATCCACAGGTCCGCCTCCAAACATCAATAAGCTCCAAGTCATCGACCACACCGCCATCCGCTTCGTCACCGGCGCTCCTTTCAACACTCATCACTGCAGCCTGTGCTCTCTAGTCAGCTGACCATCACTCCACACTCGGAGATCAATCCACGGATATACAACTATCATTGATAAACCCCACATATCTCCGCTCACTACTCCTCATCTCCAACAGGAACCACAATTTGCGATCTAGCAATTTCATCATTATGATCATTCCAAAAGTCTGCACCGCCTTCGGCGGCTTCTCGTTCCAGAGTTAAAAGAAGCTAAAAGTCCCTCATTCTGTTAGCCTCCTTCAGTAACTCATTACAAACGTCTCTGATCACTGCAACTCTTTCTGAGTTTGCTTCTCCACAACACTGTTCTTTATATATTGTACATATTATGATAAGGTAGTTTCTGTATGAGATTGATTGAAATGTTTCTATGTTTTATTTGTTTGTAACGACTTGCTTCCTGTTGGGCCTTTTGGGACAAGTCATCAATGTAGATGATAACTTGTTCTCAACTGACTCATCTGGTTAGAGGTTAAAAAAAATAATGGTTTGTGAGCCATTGTGAGAAATCTGTTTAAAAGCACTCCTAGTGCTGGATATTATATGTCACAATATGTTTACTTGTAGAAATTTTAAACCAAAAAGTTGAGTCACTGAATGTATTGAACACTGTGAAGAAGATTTGCTTAATGTATCAAATGTCTGTGTCAGTTTATGGGATGGACAAAACATTAGGATGAAGCAGCAGCATCGACAATAAACATCACCTTTTCAAATATGAAACACTCAAACAGACTGATGAGAGTCGGCAGAGAGGAATCATTTATTCTGAACAGTGTAGCTTGTTTTCACTGATTCATTGTTTGTTGCACGGATCAAAATGATTCATGCAGCCTGTCGACGGGAGGTCTGCTCATCCTGCATATTCAGGCACACTCACTCCACTTTCTGCCCGGCATGACTCAATATTACTCTTTTTTTTAATAGCAACATCACATTTGTTGTATTATCAAAATCTAGCTGATCTGATATGACACACCTCTCCACCTGTCTGTTGAATTGTTTTGACCAAAATGACTTTCTAGATAAGAAACATCTTCAAACTCTTCTGTCCGGTAAATATAAAGCAGAGTGGTTCCTCAGCACAGGACTGGCCAGTGCTTCTGATGTAACACTGAGTCCAGTCAGACACATTCAGCAAATAATCTTTTATAGCAAGCGGTTATTCATATCGAGCCACCATCCTGTGATTAATGGGTTACCTTCTCCACCTCTTGAGCTTCAGCTGTTGTGGCAAAATGACGAGACGAGACGGCGAACTGGAGTTTGCAATCCAGCGGGTAGTGTTTTAATAAGATCAAGCCAACATCAACCAGTTCAGTATATTGAAACGACTCCCATGTACTGCTTTTCACAGATCACTCTTATCGTCAAAATTCACGCCCCTTTTGCTCTGCTCCATCAATCAAACCTGTCTGTTGAATCAAAACAGGACACATCTGGACTCCTTATTAGGGCATGTTCTTATTTTGTTCTGGGCCCACAGAACACACAGCTCCATGTACTGAAATGTTTTGGTACACTTGAGAGATTAATTACTTTTTGTCTGGCCCTGATAATCATTTCCCAAGAACGATGCTGAGAACCAGAATAACACGTTATGTAACTATTGCTTGTGAGCCCACACTTGTGTTCAGTTCAATTCAAGTTCAATTCAAAGTTCAATTCAAAGTTATAATGCTGATTTTCTTCAACACAGCCACCCCATCAGTGCCACTACGCATCATTCTCCAGGCTGGTCTCATCCAGCATTAGTAGCTATCGCTCCGACAAAATAATGCGGCGTAATTCCTAGATATCCCACGAACTAATTGTTGGAATGCTGTTAAGCATTCCAACTATTGTTATCATGTTTCTTTATTGTTGGAATGATGTTAAGCATTCCAACTATTGTTCTTCGAATCTTTATTCAACTTCTTCTATTTCTTCCGTCCCACCTCTTCTTCTCCTTCATTTTTTAAGCTACAGAAACCGTTCAACTATCAAAATGTTCAGCTCTTTCAGCAGAGGGGTGCTAGGACTTTTTGCAATTTTTATTTTCAATGGGATCTCTGGTGAATATTTTCAAATCCTCTTAAACTTCTTAAACTTCCTCATACTTTCAGCTACACACACCATTTCAACTTTACAATGTTGAGAAAACCCTCAACTATTGCCACATGATTCAGCTTTTTGATATATTTTAAACAGTTTGAACTGCAGCAATTTAACTTTTATGATTTTTCAGCCCTTTTCTGACTTTATAATGGGTGTGTATTGCGCAGCTTAGAGTGCGTGACGTCACTGCTAGAGTGAAGAGCAGCTTGAGATTCTTGTGAAAAAAACATTTGTGTTTTGCCACTGTGTCCACAATCTTCACTCTTCATGCATAATTTCTGGATGTAAAGTAGCTAATATTGTCCTTGTCGTAGAAAAATTACTGTGGAATCCCACAGATTTACACATTTGACACAGAAGCCGTTAATTGAGAGAAAAACCAACTTTCTGCTCCATAGAGACCAATGTTAAATTTTGCTTCAATCCTAACTGAAATGTTTATGATGAGCCTGTCATTTAACCACCGGTTTTTGTTTATCTAACATTATGATTCTGTCTCCTCTCCCCTTATCCCCCACACCCCATTTCAAAATAAAAGCCGCAGAGAGTGAATTCTAACTGAACTGCTTGTGATGAAGCCTGTCATTTAATAACCTCTGTTTATGTGTGTCAAACATGATGATTATGTCTCCTCTCCCCCTCCCTCCCCCACCTAGTCCCACCCGTTCAAAATAAAAGCCTCATGGATTCACTGTATTTAAACGTTTAGCTCAAAATTAGGCTTTTTTTGTTGAAATAATGAATGCTCTTACTAATACTGCGACAACTACTACTACTGCTAATATCTCTAGTATTACTACTACTACTACTACTACTACTTCAACTTTTGCTGTTGCTACTATTACTACTACTGCTACTGCTATTACTGCTACCATAAATATTATTACTACCAATACTGCTATTACTACCACTACCACTGTTTCCTGTGAAAACGGAAGTTTATTTTTGAAAAGACTGCATGCATTCAACGAGCAGAAATTGACAAAACGCACAAAAAATGAGGAGTAACTTTACTGACAACTGAACAATGAAACTAATCAACAAAGAGAGAACCTGATTTTATTGGGAGGAAACTAAGCATTTTCGAAGACTGCTGACCTTTGAAGGACAGTTTGGACTCCATGTGGCCCTCAGCACTTATTCCAAACCTCTGATCCTCTAAATGTTTTCTTCTTTTTATTTCATAATAATGAAGGTTATCAGTCATTTCTTGAGACATGATTCCACTCAAACAAGCTGATATCATATTCTCCTCCTCTATTCAACTGTCTCTATCTTTATTCACCCCCTCTCACTCACATAGATATTACATTCCAGCCAAAAGGAAAAGTCACATTTTATGCCACAGTCCTCAGTGCCATTTCGGAAAAAAACTGTTTGTCTTTGCTGTCTGGCTTTCAGATCGTCTCTCACTTTGTATATTGTGTGTGCGTGTGTGTGTGTGTGTGTGTGTGTGTGTGTGATTGTCGGCGGGGAAACACAAGAGAGGGAGATTGGGATTGAACTCCAATTTGAGTGTGTGTTCTGTTGACTCTGGTGGAATGAGGTCCGTAGAGAGGCAGATCTCAGTCCCTTCATAGCTCTTCTTTATTCCTAAAAAAAGAAATGTCTCATGTGCTGCATTTATTCCATCTGCGTTCTCCAAGATTCAGTCTGTGAATGACATACAGCCAACACAGAAGTATACCACCATGCATCTATCATGCTCTCTGTCATCCTCCATCATTGTAGCTGAAGCTGTCTTTCCTGCACTGAAAATATGGAATATATTATATCCTTCCACACAAACTCAGTGAACTTGTTATTACTAAAAGGTTAATAAGAGCAACATGTTTTGAACATTTTCTTTCAGGGTATCTATGTCATCAAAGCCCATTGTCATCTGGATTATGTTTGTTTGTTTGTCCTTCAAAACCAGATATTAAATTGTTGTTAAAAGAGGCCTAACATAAGAACACTGAAGCCTGAGAGATCAAAGAGGGAAAAGGTTTTTTATTAATACTACTGAGTGGTACAAAACAAACATTTATATCTGTTGGAAATAGAATCTCAACGAATATTTTACAATTGCATCTTGTGTATTACAAATGCTCTCTCTCATATATATATATATATATATATATATATATATATATATATATATATATATATATATATACATATATATAAAGTATATATATATATGTTGGGGTCTGACCATATGGCTTCAACATATGCTGTGGACAAAGAGAATCAGGCCTTCACTGTTTCAAGCAAAGGTTTCATCCTGATTTGTAGTTTGATTGATGTTGATGTGAGTGTGTTTAAGTTACTGTCGCGTGATATTGCGCAATCATTACGGAACAGAGAAGCTCCGTTGTATTGGTGTATTAACTATGACTGTTTGCTTGGGATTTATTTGATTTATTTTCATTTGTTTTATTACACTTCGTGTGGTATTCTCTCCTCATTAAATCAGCTCTGTGAGTGAAGTGTGGAATCTCGGCTATCGTACATAACTGCTGGCAGTTCTACCGACAACGGCACGTTGTGTACGATACGGCCAGCGATCCCCATTATCACTACAACGTGGGCCGCACGCAGAAGCTTGATTCATGACCCCCACCTTTGCTCCCTTTCTTGTCTCTGCCCCTGGGGAAACCCCGTTCAAACGATCGCCTCACATCACGTGCTGCCCAGGCACACGTGATTACGTATAGCAGTCTCACCGCCATTTTGTCCGAGTCACTCGACTCCGCCATCTTTGTAGTCTTTAGCGGTAGCTGTAAGACTCTCCTTCCTTTTCACCCACAGACTCACACACACACACACACACAGACATACACCCTCATCCATTTTATTCATTCTTTAGTTTAGGCACATAAAATTGTATGATAACGTTTGTTGGTTGCAATATTAATTGATTTGATCATTTATTATTTTGATTTAATAAACTCTGTTATACTTTAAGGAGCAGTCTTCTGTGATTACGTGTGCATATGTATTTGATAAGACTGTATGTAGTAGCCTGTGCTCAAACTTAAAACCTTCACTGTCACTGAATGTACAGTCATACGCAGACTATTGACATTATGAGTGAACACTAATTATGAGACTTAGTTTTATCGTTTGGTTATTGGTCCCTGTTCGCAGGGTGGTGCCCCGTTGTTATTAATAATCATTAATAATTGTTATATACATCAATAATTCTATTGATGTCAAGAATTCAGTTTCTTAAATGCTGATAACCCAAACACGCTCCTTTAGATCCCAACATATATATATATATATATATATATATTTACACATATATATATAAAGTATATATATATATATACAGTATATATATACACAGTATATATACAGTAGATATATATACAGTATATATACAGTAGATATATATACAGTATATATACAGTATATTATTTGTATTATTATTAATAATTATTTTATAGCGCGTTAATGCATTTTTTTATTTTGAAAGCCCGTTGCTCACTGGCAGCGGTGGAGGAATGGAGACTACTGGACATCGCTGCGGTAAAGTCAGCAGACACTCAGATCTCTGGTCAACTCAGCAGACACTCACATGTTAGTGCACCTATATGCTGACATTCACCGTAAACGCATTTAAACGGCACAGATCGGGAGCTGTGATCAGCTGCTGCCGTCACCAGAAACGAGACGTTTCTCTAAGAACATATTTCCCTGCTTTTTCTCTCCTTGCATGGTTTCCCTGAGTCTCTTCAGGAATCCCTGGTGGTACGTGGGTGTGCACAAGAGACCTGGGCTGCACCACATGTGTATGCCCTTCACACTTTAACAAACACGTACACCACTCACCACATGGGAGGTGATGGTAAAAGGACATGCATTTGTACAGCACCTTTCTAGTGTTCCGACCACTAAAAAGCGCTTTAACACTACACATCATCATTCACCCATTCATACACTGATGACAGAGGCTACCATGAAAGGTGTGTTGTGTTGAGAATGTCTCATCAAGGAAAAGGAGCCCCCCCCCTCTGCTCCTTCGTCTATCAGCAAACCAAGGCCGAATCAGCTGCTTCAAGTTCAAATCAAAAGGTATTTAATATCTAACGAAAGCAAATGCAGTTACAGACTGAATCACACTATGAATCACATATATATATGCATATATATATCCCATGGAATAGAGACCTAATATGTTCCACACAGCAGCAGCCTGGCGTTCCCCAGTCTTAGCTGTAATGTAGTCCACATCAGATCTGAAGATGTCCAGGGATTCAAAGTCTTTTGTCCCAGAAGAGTCTCTTAAATGTCTCATATTTCACATTCGTCACCACATTGATCAGCTCAGGGATTGGTTGAAACCGTCGTGTCACGGTTAGGCTTTGCCTCTTGTGTGTGTGTGTGTGTGTGTGTGTGTTTATCCTGATCGTTCTCTTTCTCTTCACCTGTGCCCAATCACCTGCTCCTAGCTTTTCCCTCTGCCAACCCCACACTGCACTCATTCAACTCACATGCCTGCAGTCTACTCATCACCCCACACACACATACATACTCCCCTGCTTTCCCTGTTCTGGTTGTCAGATTGTCATTTGTTCCTCCCCGTGTGCTCGTCATGTTCCAGTGTCTCCAGAGTTTTCCCTCGTGTTTGTGACTTCGCTATTTTTTCGCGTTTTTGGATTTTTGCTCGCTCCCTGTTGGAGTCGTTTTGAGTTCCCGTGTAAAGAACCTTGCCTTCCACCTCGTCTCCAGTGTCTGTGTCTGCGCGTCGGTCTTTGCTTTACCCCGGACACGTCGGACTTCAGTCGGCCACTTCCTTGACCAGTTCCTGCCCCCTTCTTGAAGTCTGTGCTCCTCCTGAGCACATTTATTACCTTATATGGTCGTGACGTGAGACTTCTCGTTTCTCTCACGGTGCACATGATACATTCAGTGACTTCACTTTGGTTTAAAACTTCAACTAGTAAACATATTGTGACACATAATATCCAGCATAGGAGTATTTTTACAAAGATGTCTCACAGGTGCCACCTGCTCATCAGGACTCCCATTCACTTACATGCAACATGCCGTCATCATCTGAACCACCAGGAGTGTTGTTGTGTTTTTGCATTAGCAGCCATTGTGCCTTTTGTGCTCCAGTTCGATCCGGCAGTAGGTGAATTCAAATGTCCACAGTCATGGGCCTGGAGAAGAATAGTGCTGCTTATTTGCCAAAGAGCACTGCAATCACAAATATTGATTATCTGATGACCTGCATATGTAAGTGCCAAAGCTGGTCTAAGACTTGTAGCAAAATGGTTTCTCTCTCTCCATTAACTGATGGAGCCCAGTGACGCACCAACCTAAAGAACACACTCAACACATGAACACATTCGTATCCTTACACTGTGAACATGTATATTCCCAAGTTGTGTATATACTGTTGTCTCTGTTCCCCACCCAAAACCTTTAAATACAGCCATAAACGCATCAATTTCTATCAACTGAAGGCTAATACTGCCAGTTTACATCCACACTCACACGCACTCAATCTGCTCGACCAGCGGCGTTCACTGGATGTCTTTCATGCATCGTTTCCCTTTTTATTTCATCACACCCTTTGGAGCTGCCGCTAGCCTCATCCACATTTTGACTTACATGGGATGATTCATCGTTAAATGATGTGACATAAAGGGCTCAAAGGAAGAATATTATGCACCACCCAGAACCTCCTCGAAAAAATGTGGGAGAAAATAAGTAATGTGATTACAAGGCAATTAGACACCAATCGGGAACGTTCCCGTTGGGTGTTGGCCTCCGTCAGGGCTGCCCTTTGTCACCGGTCCTGTTCGTGACTTTCATGGACAGGATATCTAGGCGCAGCCGGGGGGTGGATAACGTCAGGTTCGGGGGTCTCGGGATCGCCTCTCTGCTGTTTGCAGATGATGTGGTCCTTACTACTCCGTGTCTAGTTGGATGCAGAGTTGTCAAATAGAAACGATCTCCGTCCACACGGGAGTTTCAGCATTATTCTCAAGTTGATCTGCATCCACACGGCAGCCTTCGAAGGCAGACAGCACGTGACCATTAACGTACACTGGGCATGCGCGTGACGGTGTAAACAGGAAGTGGATTGCTTGCTTAGTTAAAAAAAATACGACAGAGTAATAAAGTAGTCTTTAATAATGAAAGGTTGTATTTGATACTGAAGATCTTCCTCTAAAAGTCTTTCAGCACTCAGAAAGTGCACTCTTATGTACCTGTTCAATCCAGAAAGTATTTATTCAAAACCCATCACGACACTAAATCATCAACATCTTGGCTTTTCTCTGGTCAAGTAAAGTTCATATTAGTTGAGGACAACCATCAGACCTGCCTCTGACTTCGCCACCTGTCTATAAGCAATGTAACACGGTCACACTATCTACCCTTGATTCACTCAGAAAGATTGTAAGAATTCTGGGAGCATATATAAAAAGGTTTTGTGTGAAACCTGCTGTACTGAAATGGTGTGATTTTATTTGGGGTGACCGTGGCTCACTGGGTTAAGAGGGTTGTCTGGTAACTGGTCAACAGTTCGATCCTCAACGGGGATCCGCAAATCCTCGCTGCAGCACAGAGTGCTAATACTGAAGGTGCCGTGTGCCCAAATTGCACCAACTTTAACACTGCATGCTATTGGGTCCCCAGCAATGCACCTGCAAAGTGTGAAGTAGATAAGGTGAAGGGTTGTCGAGATGTGTGAAGGACATGCACACAGACACACATACAGTATACACATATCGTTTAATGGGAGTCAGTGAAATAAACTGATGCTGGCAGTGTTGGAGATCAATGGAGATAAAGCCTACTTGATAAGTCGACCTGGAGGTGGTCCTAGAGCAGGGGTATTCAATTAAAATCCAAGAGGTCCAGTTAGAGACTTTCCTCATGCAAAGGTCCAGAACATCACAGTAATGTCCAACTGCTTCTATGATTTAGTCCCTCATATATTGAAGTAGCCAACAGTTTTATTGACATCTACGTCGTCAACAACTGACAAATCAAATAAAGAAAGTTCAATTGAATAATATCTCAACAATAGTTATTGTCAGTTTTTAAATTGAACTGGATGAATCATAAATAACACATACTCTAATGACAGATAAATGTTCTCTCATTTCAAGTACAATAATTTAAAAAATAATAGACAACAGAAAGCTTTTGAAAAATGTGTATCTTAAAATAAAGTAATTCATTTTAGAAACATTTATTTAAGTGAATTGTCCTGCAGCTTTCATTTCAGCTCATTCATGGTGAAGGGATGTCAATCAGAAAAGCCATGATATTATATTGTC
Organism: Melanostigma gelatinosum; assembly: GCF_949748355.1. Lineage (NCBI taxonomy): Eukaryota > Metazoa > Chordata > Actinopteri > Perciformes > Zoarcidae > Melanostigma > Melanostigma gelatinosum. The sequence continues at coordinate 27,049,458 of NC_136634.1, forward strand.
TTATAAAAAGAGAAATCAGTGAGCATGGACTTTATCTGTTATTAAACCACTTGTTCTCTCTGTTAACATCATTGTTTGTCAGTGAATTCATGTGTTAGGATTCTGATCATATTGAGCTCTTAGATTGTTTATTATCTGTGACTTCATTTCAGATGTGAGTGGGTACGTTTGCTCAAAAGAGTTCTTTGTCTCGTACTGACGCTTCACATTACTGCTTTAAATAATCCTTATGGTCTCTGAACACATGAGACATACTGGTTATGAACTGAACACATGAGACACACTGGTTATGAACGGACTTTTACAAATGTCAGTTTGTGAAGAAACACCATCGCAGACCGAGTTCATGAACTAGCAGCAATCTAACAACACAGCTAGCTAAGAGACGAGCAGGTACTAGTCTTCTTCATTAACTGTTGATGAAAGCACAGACAACACGGATACATCATCTATCCATGTTCATCAGACCTGACTCTCAGTGAGCAGCTCTTGGATGTAGCTGCCATGCACAGGACGACGACAGGGAGGAACATTAGTGATGCAGAGAGGTGACACAAACAGCTTTGAACAAAGTTAATGTCATAACTTGTGTTTGATGAGTCTTTGTTCTTTTCTTTAATAGTTTGATCTTTGATAGAGTCATGTGGGTTTCTTAACCCTCAATTAAAATGATTTATGTTATAATAACAGAAATGTGTTTAAATATCATTTTACATTTATATAGCTGCATGTACAATATTTTTACACTTGAATAAACAATAATCAAATGCAGAGACAGTTATTTAACAATATGTTAGGGAGAAGTTAGTTTTACAGTCTTACAGTTACAACCGGCCCTTTGAGGGCGACCGTGATGCTGATGTGGCCCAGAGTGAAATGAGTTTGACACCAATGTAGTGGAGGGTAGGCTGCCGGGGTCAGCAGGTGAAGGCGAGTTTGAAGAGGTGGGTTTTGAGGACTTATTTGAATGATGATGGGAGGGAGCCTCACGGATGTGGATGGGGAGGGCGTTCCAGAGGGGAGGTGCAGCAGCTGAGAAGGCCCTGTCACCCTAACAGGGCCTATGCTTGGTCCTGATGGTCTTCAGAGTGTTTGCACCGGTGGACCTGAGGCAACGGGTTGGGGCGTGGAGCGGGAGGAGGTCTGACAGGTAGGGAGGGGCCAGGTTGTTTAGGGCTTTGTAGGTGGTGAGTAGTATTTTTAAGTCTTTTCTGTATTTGACTGGGAGCCAGTGGAGGTTGCGAAGGACCGGGGTGATGTGATCATAGTGGTGGGTGGAAGTGAGCAGTCGAGCTTGTTAAGGCTAAAATCTCCTCACAATGAAAATGGAGCCGGCTAGCCCACGTGGAATGATAGCTTTTCAGACACACGGCGCTAAAAACATTACCGAAACTGATTTACAATTATAAGGAATTTAATTCCACTGATGCAAGCACGATCACAGTTATACATTGGAGTATATACTCCTATGACATATTAAAACAATAAAACCCCATTTGCAAAAAACTCTACTCAGCTCCTCAGATATAAAACACGTCTGTCCTCTGCGAGCATCCAGGTGAGAGAGAAAAAGGCTTTAACTTAAACCTCCCACCCCTGTTCGACACACCTCCCCTTCCGTCTATCTCAATTGCTATTGGCTACCTTCCAGGAGTGTATTCTGCAACTTGGCAGAAGCTTCATGCTTCTGCATGTTTATGTTTATCTTAATTATGCATTCTCAAAACCCTTATGATTATGACTAACTATGAATTATTAATTATGAATTATTAAACACTTTTATTATATCTACTAACTACAGTTTTTTACTCAAATTTCTTACAATTCCCCCCTAACTCACAGTTCACTGTGAGTTAGCTACTCAAATGTAGTTAGTTATTCAAATGTAGTTGGTTATTCAAATGTAGTTGGTTATTCAAATGTAGTTAGTTACTCAAATATAGTTATTTACTCAATGTCCCTGGAGACCTCCCCCCTACTCAATCCAGGGAGAGGCTTCCTATCTATCTAAACAGAGGCAAACAATTCATGCACACAGATATCATTTCAAGTATTTCTGTTCAGTTCGTTTCAAAATAGAGTGCGTTGAAAATCACTGCCTTCCATGTCTTGGGGCTGGCAGGATCAGGATACAGCCTGTAGGCTAGAGAACACATACTGAGAAGCCTTGACTGTTCTTTTACACGACAAAATTACATTTCTTAATCTTTACACCCTAAAATCCCCTTATAACCCAATTAAACAAAAAATAAAATCTCGAGATACTCATCCAAAACAATCCATCTATTTCCCAAACTTCCAACATCTCACTGGATGTTTTAGAAGTCCATCTGGGCCTTTCTCAGGTCCTTCAGGATCTCCGAGAGGATGGTCAGGAACCGCTTGTGAAGTTCTGCTATGGCACCGCTGGTGGCCTCATCTAGACTGTGGCCATCAGAAGCTCCAATTCGTCCTCATCCTCGTCACATAACTGGTTGCCTGGACTGGTGTCTGGCTCATCGGTGAAGCAATAAACCCCTGTAGAGGTCCACGGATGCAAGGGAACCCCCATCCACAGACAACTCGGCGGTCTATGACGACAGCACACAGAATAATTACGATTGCCAAAAATGTATGTTTTCACTGGCCAAGCATACTTCCCAACCAGTCGGTGAACGGATTCGTGACACCAGAGTTGTCTGCTAGCTCTTGGCTGAGTGCTGTCAGTCCCTCCAGAGCCCTGGTCACCGATCCATCAGGAGCTGTGTTATTTGGAATGAAAGTACAGCACGCAGACCCAAACATCTGGCACACGCCACTTTTCTCTGCTAAATCATATCTAATGCCATTCTGTTCTGCAAGGTCATTAAACTAGTCTTCGCCAGCTGTGCATGCAGTCCTGATATGGCGTCACTGGTGAAGTTTACTAAACGCTGTTGGTTATAGTAAATGTAGTTGATCCAATCGACATTTTTATTAATCATCACCCTCTGAGAGAAAACAGATTCTAAATCTGCTGCTATTTGATTTCTGGCTTGAAAGTCATTAGACACCCCCCTTGGCAGTCTTATGACATCTTATGTACACTTGGTCATCAAAGGCTCCCTTCGGGCCACCGGCATCTCTTTTGGATCTTCTGTTAGCATGTGGGCGTGGAGAGATGAGTTCTCTATAAGTTGCAGCAGTGACAGGCAAGATATAGAATGACAATATAAGTTGCACCAACGCACATCTACCTGTCCAATCTTTAGGCAGGATTGGATATATGGTTCTTCCTCCACACCATCACCATAAATCAGCTCTAGGTGCTGTCTGTCTTAACACACTGTTATATAGATAGTCGCTAGCATTGTGACTGTTGCTACAATTTGCAATAATTTGCAATAATACTGCCTACATTGGGCCCCATAGCTGTATCTGAGACTATACAATCAAATGGACCCTCTGAAACCTTGAACAGAGGTGGGGTATTATATTATACAGGTGGGTAATCCCAGTGCAGCCTCTGACAAGTGTGATGGAGGGGCAAAGTGTCATCAGTAAACAGAGTTAAAATACAACTAAATTCAGGACTTATGAGTCTGAATCTTGAAGGAACTGGTGTTGCTAGGGGTTGCTAGGTCCTGAACACACAATACAATCTGTACTACTGACTCTTAAAGGATTACATCTACCCACCCCCTTTGTACACATCACAGGCATAATATGATAACAGCTTCCCATACTTATGTGTGGCAGGCCCACACTCGTCAGTTATGATGCACAAGGTTTTGGACATCCACCCGTAGGTGTGTTCATACTTGGGACAGGAGACTACTTCACAGAAGTCGAACTGGACCGTTGATGTTGTACCTTCTTTGAACATAAGAGTGAGAGTTACATTTTCATAGGTGAGTGTCGTCAGAGAAGCCTCTCTACGTGGTCTGAGATCGGTTTGATTAGCTACTGAGGCTAAATGTCGAATCCTGATGTAGTCATGCATGTGATCTGGTTCCTGTCTGTGGTTAATTCCCCATACTAAGAGGGAAGCTACTGAACTCAGGAATAAAATAATTACAGACTTCCATAACCCACTGACCTAGAGTCTCCTACAGGACGCCCTCGCTTAAACTGTGGGGGAAACGTCATCTTCAGTACTGTCTAAACCCCTCTTTTGAGGTGTCTTTGGCTTCAAATTTTCCTGTCTGATGTTCAATCCTGTCTCTGCGAGTGTCTCACTCGTTACCTTCGCTGCTGCACAGTGAGTGAGGTGGTGCCAAGTAGCTCCAGTTTTACCTTTCACCTTTACTGCATGTGAGGTTGCCAATACTACCTCCCATGGACCGGTCCACCTTGGTTCACTCCACTTGCGCTTGTGGACTCTTATCCACACCAGACTGCCTGGTGACACGTCAGCCTGCTTCCTTTCGTCAGCTGCTGCTTCTGCGTTTGTCACCTGAGAAAACAACACTCGGCTCATGTTAGTTAGAGCTCCCGTATATTTCTCAATTTCTAGAGTTAGCAAGTCTAGTTGTGGTTTATCATGACGTTATTAAATCTCAAAAATTGTGAGTAGCACCTTTACTGAAAACTATTCTAAATGTGGATCTACAAAAAATGTTTGACACCTTACCATAAATGTTTGACACCTTACCATATCCCCCCTTCACCTCGATATCTCTGCTGTAAGGGATCACATGGCAACCATCTATGTATCTTGGCTATACACTGAACCTTCCCATGGTCCTGGTGACAGCATGGGCATCTGTTGATGTCTCATGGGAGGAGGTCCAGCTGGACCTGGTCGTAGGTACTGCTGATGTTGTGGTGGGAACGGAGCATGTTGTGGTGGTGCATTGGGCTGTCTTCCTCTTCTTTTATGTGGGCAATCTCTCACCCAATGACCCTCTCTCCCGCATACGTAGCACTTCCCTCTACCTACAGGTCTTTCATACCCCCCTCTGTAGTTACCTCTCCCTCTGTTGGATGATCGTGCATGTCCTCTGCCTCTATAATGTGGTGGAGGTTGGTAGTACACCACTGTGGGGGCCGGTTCTGCTGGATTTGGTTGGTATGAGGTCGGGGGTGCAGCTGGATATTGGGGCTGTTGTGAGGCCTGAGCCTTGGCTACGGCCATCTGTTTCTTGGCCAGATGTTTTCTACTGATTTCTCTGTCGGCCGCCGCTATTTGAAGTTTCAGCAGCCGCCGCGTCATTCTCTCCAGATCTTCCTGTCCTCTTGTCTCCTCAGTTAGATGTCTCTGGTTGTAGTGAGTTAGGTGTTCCCTCCACATGGCATCTTCCATGTTGCTCAAGCCTACCACTCCTCCCAGCGCTGTCTGTACTGGTAGGGGCAGGCCCTTCTGCACAGTGTGTCGCCATACTACAGTGGTGGCTTCATTGCCGTCATGTCTCCCCCTGTGGCCTCATGCCACTCTTCTTCAGCTCTTTTTAGATACCGATGCAGCTCTTCTTCTGGTTTTAGCTTCAATCCACTGAGGGAAGTCATGTTTGGCTTCGTGGGCCAGATGCTTCTCATAGTTTCCCAGTAGATTCCTCGGAAGTTGTCGAATGGGGTCTGGTCCACTCTGCGGGCCGTTCCCGTTCCTGCTTCTAGGGCATTTAACTTTATTGTCCCCTCTGTGCGGATAATCATGGCCCGTATGTCTCCCAGTGCCAATTTATCCGCTGCCGTGAGTTTTTCAAAGAGACGGATCCAAGGGCTGGCTCCTCCTCCCAGCGGTGGCAGTGCCTTCTCCAGTGTGTCCATGTCTCGATGTCCCCATGGCACATACTCCGCTTGTCCGTTGTATTTCACCAGCAAGGGGTACTGTTGGGTCTGGGCTAATGGTGGCATCTCACCTTTTACAGGATAAAGACGTTCTCGATAGCGTTCTGGTGCCTTCCTTTTCCTGTTGAACCGTCTGGGAAGTGGACAACCTCCGGCTGCTCCACTTACCTCTTCTCTTCTGTCCTCATCAGTGTCGTCAAGGGTGTCATCATCACTTGTGGCTGCTCTCTGTCTGTTTCTGGGTTTTGGGAACACATAACCGTCTGTCTTATACTCACCACTCCCCATCTTCCACTCCCGTTTTATCTTTTTTCCTCTGCACCCCATTTGACCTGCTTCGTCCTGGCAGCCCCCTGGAGTCTCCACGTCCATGTCCCCCCTTTATTCTGTACACAGGTGCCCGGAACTGCGTTGTTCCTGTAGTCAGTAAAGTGAGTCCGAGTGTGGAATCTCCCCCCTTGACAACTCAGATTGTGGGGGAACAGAGAAACAGAGACAGCAGCAGTATATTTTGTCCAATAAATGCTCTAAATGTGCTGTGCAGTGAATCAGCCTGCATGTGACATTCTAAACACTTTACCATAATAGTTAACGTAACTTGCTGTAACTTTCTAAATCCTTCAATCGCATGTGTTATGTGGGTGTGCGTGGTGTTTGTCTAGTTTCTAATGTGTGTGTTAAATGTACACACTTGTCATTGAAGTCAAAGTCAACTCACCCTCTGTGTTGTATTGTGTGCGGTCGTTTACCCCAAAACTGGGATCCACTGCTCCACTTCCCAGCTCTGGATCCACTCAACCACGCACCTTGACTAAAACAAACACAAAACTGCCCAAAGTTCGAAAGTTACGAACGTAACTACGGTTCTATGAATCCTGGATGACCGCCAGAGGCAGTGCTTAACACTGGATGTATCCCGTCTCGCGCATGCGCAGGTCGAATATTTATATCAACAAAGTCACGTGTGACCTCGGATGACCACCGTCATCTATAAGTTCCGGTGTCATCCTGAGCTCAGTCCTATGGAATCTTCTCGCGAGTTCACGGGATTCCGAGTGACCAAGAACTCTGGCGGTCATCCAGGATTCATAGAACCGTAGTTACGTTCGTAACTTTCGTTCTATTTCATCCTTACTGACCGCCAGAGGCAGTGCTTAACACTGGATGACTTATACCAAAAGAGTCACGAGGAAGCACAGTAACTACCCCTTATAGCTCCGGCAGAGAAAATTGGCCAAGAACCCTCCCCAGTGGGTGAGGGGTGGCAACGTTAACTCTGTAGTGTTTGGTGAATGTGCTCGGTGATGCCCATGAGGCCGCCGCACATGTATCCCCCACAGGCACACCACTCAGGCTTGCCCTCGGTGTGGAGACACTCTTGGTAGTGACCCTTCACCCCGGATGGCCGAGCGCAGCCGCTCGCCTTGTATGTATCGGCAATGGCCACCACTATCCAGTGGGACAGGTGCCGTTTTTCCTTTTTTTTCTTAAAAAGGAGCACAGCCCTTCTTAGGCTCACCATAACTGACTATGCAGGCGGTGGCTTCCATATAAGCTCTGAGGGCCCACACTGGGCACAGCAGCCTTGACCTCTCCTCTCCCGATGGGGGAGGGGGGGGGGTCAACTTTGCCAGCTGGATAGGCCGGTTTATATGTGAACGTATCCACCCCCTTGGGAGAAACACTGCCTTAGGCCAGAAAGTGACACCCAAGCCATCTGAGTTCCACCTCAGACATGATTCTTCCACTGATAGGGCATGCAGCTCGCCCCCACATTGAGCTGAATTGACAGCAAGGAGAAAACCGTCTTGCTGATAGCCATCTAGGCTCCGCCTGTGCCAGGGGTTCAAAAGGACAAGCATAAGCTGTCCAGTACCAAGGGTAGGTCCCATGCAGGGGAGACCGGCCCTTATCCAGGAGGGACTGTAGAAACTCAGTACAGCAGGCACGGGGCGCTGTACTGGGACCTTGTTCTGAGCCGCACACTAGTCGGAGAACAGCTTCCACCTGTTTCTTGTACTGCAGGCAGGTAGACCGCGCACTGGCATTCAGAATAGTCCATCAGACTGGTTCTATGCAGCCACTCAGCATCCGGTCGGGCCCTCCCGTGACCCCTAATTGAAGGCGGCAGGGACTGGAATGCCAAATCCGACCCTCTAGTTGCGACAGGAGATCCCTCCTGTCGGGGAAGAACTCTGACAAGCTTATAGCAAAAGCAGAGGGACTGGTGGAAAGGCATAAAGAAGATCCTCTGGCCACGTGTGAGCCAGGGCATCTTGACCCAGAGGGCTGGTCCTCTCCGTCAGGGAGACCCAGTGGGGGCAGTGGGTCGACACGTCTGGATGCAGCCGCCACTCTCCCGGTGGAGGCTTGTAACGGAACAGGAAAACCACAACCTTGTTCCATTCTCCTGGTGGGTACATTGCCCACAGGCTGGTCAGGCAAGGGGCCTCCCAAGTCAGAAGGCCACGGTGATCCCCGTAGCAACTTCTGCAGATCTGGTGCCCCATCGATAGTTCATGGGAAATCACAGCAGAGGTGCTGTCCACCGGACAAGCACATGCTTTCCCTTCAAACATGGAAGGGAGTGCTCGAGTGCTAGCTCTAGAACCTGGACCTGCGGTCTTTCAGCAGACAACTGCCCCCAGGCTGTCCCGTTCTGTCACCCTGCACCCGCCTTGAGAGGCAGGTAACTGTTGTGACAATCTCCTGGTGGAATGGAACCGAGCCCCTGGGCCTCGGTTCCTGGGACACTGTTCGCCAGATATGCACTCCCTCCATGGGGATAGTGAATAGATGAATAGACACTGTTTCGATAATATTATTGCCCTGTATCTGTGCCACCTGGCATCCAAGTGAAGGCTGTTCAGCCATCCGCACTGGGGCGACAGACAGGCCCTCATAGGGCCACCCTAATGAAGGTTATGCTCTGAGAAGGGCTCAGGTAGCTCCTCTCCATGTTCACCTTGAGGCCTACCGGGCCACGTGAGAGAAGGCGAGCAGTGTCCTGTGGCGCCTGAAGCCGGGACGGCGCCTAGGTCAGCCAGTCGTCTAAGTACGGCAGTATGTTCACGCCCTGCGATTGCAGGGGGAAAGGACAGCAGTAACACACTGTGGACACCCATGGGGAGATGGGAGAGTCCGAATGGAAGCACCCAGGACTGAAAGTTGTGGTGATGCACCATGGGAACAGGCGTCGATAGACGTGAACCACTCTCCCTTGGAAATCCGCTGATGGGAGAAAGAACCCCGACAGCCGGCCTGGAGACATCTCCTGGCACCCCTGCCGGGGGGGACGGGGACGTAAGTTGGGTTGTATAGGTAGCGGTCCGGCCTCTCAGCAGGACGCCGAGGCCTGTTGTGCTACTAGGGTAAGCTGGAGGCTGAGAAACGGCCTTGTGGGCCAAAAATGGGACCCCTAGGTCTGGGGGTGCAGGCAGGTCCCTGCAAAGACCAGAGAACTGCTGCCAGGTCTGGCTAGCTCTAACAGTCCGCTGAAGCGCCTGTACAGCAGCTGACTCGAACAGCTCACCAGGCTCCACTGGGACAGTATGGAGGGTCCTCCTACATGTCTCAGATAGGGGTGACTGCGCCAGCCAAACCTGGCGGCGAGTCTGAACCAGGGTGGACATCATACATCCACGTTCCCTCGATATGAGCGCAAACGCCTGCAATGAAGCATCACTGAGCAGAAGCGTCGAAGTAGCCCGCTGCAGAGAATCTGCGAGGGAAAGCATGAGGTGGGAGAGGGAGTTGTCGATACGGTGCACAGCGCTGCTGTGTCCCAAGCCCTGGATAGCAGGTCATCTTTGACCCGACATTGGGTCGAGGGCACCTGGCATCGGGCCTCAGAGTCTCCTCAGGGCAAACTGATGGACGCCATAGTCGTCTAACTGGCTGGCATACGTGCAAGGCCAGATTTGCCACCTCCTGCATGGTCTGATGTAAGGCGGGAGAGAGCCCTGGTGTCTCCACCATGCACGCAACTCCCTCAGATATTCCTCGGAGGGAGGAACAGAAAAGGTGGTGAGGGCGGGAAGGTGCCTGAAGAAGGCACTCACAGGTGGATGTTCCAGCTGCTGTGTATGCCCGGCGTGCAAGCGCCATACAAATGACCAGGGTAGGTTGGTCTGGATTCAGCTGCCCTGACAGGGGGAGGTAGCCCTCCCGCATCAGGTGTTCCACTTCGGCCAGCCTAGCAGACCTTACTGCTCAAGGCGTGATGCCGCAGGTCCTGCCTGGGTTCTCCCTGCTAGGGCAAGAGGTCAGGGCCGTCCTCCGGCTGAAGAGGAGCTATACAGGTCCTACAGCCGGGAGAGTTTAACATGGCCGCGATTCTGGTGGAACCCTTGTCCCACTAGTTTCTGCGGAATTCCAAATCAGTCCGAGCGGGAGCGCTCTGCTGAATGTTAAGAGAACAGGCAGGGGGCAGTCAGTGGCGAGTGATCCTTCGGACACTCTTCCCTTAGCCAGCCGCTGCAGATATTGGTGACCCACCAGTTAGCCTGAGCGAGAGCACTCTGCAACTGTGGAAACAGGTCAGGCAAAGTCCTTATAGTGAGAGGGGCGAGGGCACTCTCTAAGCCCACTCTCTTCACTAAGATAGTTGCTGCAGATATTAGTGTCCCCCCAGTTAGCTTGAGCGAGAGCACTCTGTTACCGTAAAAAACGGACAAAACAGAACACAGTCCGTACAGTGAGAGGGGAGCGAGGCCACTCTTCACTAAGATAGTTGCTGCCGATATTGGTGTCCCACCAGTTAGCTTGAGCGAGAGCACTCTGCCACTGTGGAAACAGGTCAGGCAAAGTCCTTATAGTGAGAGGGGCGAGGACACTCTTCACTAAACTAATTGCTGCAGATATTGGTGTCCCACCAGTTAGCTTGAGCGAGAGCACTCTGCCACTGTGGAAACAGGCCAGGCAAGTCCTTATAGTGAGAGGGGAGCGAGGACACTCTTCACTAAGCTAGTTGCTGCAGATATTGGTGTCCCACCAGTTAGCTTGAGCGAGAGCACTCTGCTACTGTGAAAAACTGACAAAAAGAACACAGTCCTTACAGTGAGAGGGGAGCGAGGACACTCTTCACTAAGACAGCTGCTGCAGATATTGGTGTCCCACCAGTTAGCTTGAGCGAGAGCACTCTGCTAACTGATATCCGCTACCGATATGTCCATAATGTTTACAACAATCAATGGACACACCGAGTATTAGCTTAGTCTAGTTAGCCGGAGCGAACTCGACAGCCGTAATGCGTAAAAACCATCAATGGGCACAACCTCAATGTTGATTTAGTATAACTAGCATTCACCGAGTTAGCCTGAGCGAGCACATTCCGCTAACTGTGATCGTTGTAATGCTACAAAGTTGATGGCCACAGCCCCAGTACCAGCTTTGTTTAGCTAGTTTCCCACTGAGTTAACCTGAGCGAGGACGCTCTGTTAACTGTGACAGCTCTGTTAACTGTGACAGCCGTCAGGATACAAAGTTGATGGACGCAGTCCCAGTATCAGCTTTGTTTAGCTAGTTTTCCACTGAGTTAACCTGAGCGGGGACGCTCTGTTAACTGTGACAGCTGTAAGGATACAAAGTTGATGGCTACAGCCCCAGTATCAGCTTTGTTTAGCTAGTTTCCCACTGAGTTGACCTGAGCGAGGACGCTCTGTTAACTGTGACAGCCGTAAGGTTTACAAAGTTGATGGACGCAGTCCCAGCTAGCATCCAAGTTAGCCTGAGTGAAGACACTGCTAACTGCGAATTACGTCAGATGTAAAGATTAAATCTCCATGTACACAACGCCAATGCGGACTAGTGTCTCACAAAGTTTGCCTGAGCAGGAACACTCTGCTAACTGTGATAGCCGTAACACTGTGAAGGGCGGGCCGACAGCGTAATTCTACGCTCTCGTTAGCGCGCCACTCGATTACTAGAGCGGAAGCGCTCTGCCAACCGTGGAACAAACAACTGTTATAGAAAACAATGTTAATCGATCTTACCGATTGCTGTCATCACGACTTAGCTGACCCTTATCAGACTGGTGACGACCGATGATAGAGGCGTCCACCAGTCCGGGGCTCGATGTCCGAACGGCGAACACACCGTTCCCTCCGAAGAGGGACAGCTCGTCGCAGCCTTTGGAGGGCGAGAGAACCGCAACTCCGACCGGTAGTCACAAGGCTACAGCGACGAGCTCTAATATGTCTTGATCGTAGACACATCCTTGTTTAAGCTACCATGGTAGCTAACCTGCGACGCGAGAAGAAAAAAAGGACTGAGCTCAGGATGACACCGGAACTTATAGATGACGGTGGTCATCCGAGGTCACACGTGACTTTGTTGATATAAATATTCGACCTGCGCATGCGCGAGACGGGATACATCCAGTGTTAAGCACTGCCTCTGGCGGTCAGTAAGGATGAAATAGAACAGCAGTAAATGTTAGCATACGTCTGTAGTGTAAGAGAGGTCAATGACCTCTCAAATATGTTTGCGCCGTCTGTGTCAAAATTGATTCTTAGGAACGATGTAAAATAGTAAATGTACCAAGATTAGTCAATACTGGATATGTGAAGGAATCTCGAATCCAAAATTGAAGTTAGAATTCCGAAATCAAACTCAACATCTAAATCAGAATCAAAATCACAATCCAGTTCCAAATCAGAATTCGAAAGGTTTAAAATTGGAAGTAAAATGAAATTAAAAAACAATGAATAATTAATCAATTAAATATTAAATTCAACTTTAAAAAATCAATAACTGTGTTCAAAGATATTCAATCAGAAATACCAATGCAAGTCAAACTGTTGAACTGCACTTACACTCTGGTCTGCACAATAATGAATCACAATTAAGTTCAAGAATTGAAGAAGCACGACTGAAACCATTAATCTTTGTTAAAATGCTGAATTAAAACCAAAGTCAACAACTAAAGTTATAATGCTTAATTAAAACTAAGGTCAGGATATAAGCTCACAGCTCTTAGACAATGAATCTCTGAAAAATTCACAGATTCTAAACACTTATTTACGATTATCTACCAGTTACGTGTGTTTTGCATTTATTCTACTATTTTTCTAGCTTCCTGTTGACGTTCTAACTTGCCAGAAGATATGCTAACGGGAATGCTAACGGCTGTGCTAACAGCAAAAACGGAGCTTCTAATAAAGCATACGCACACACAAGTTTCACCAAAATCCCACACATTAATTCCACACATACGCCTCTGTCTCCTCTCACAACCCACCGGTTATTTTCTTTTATAAATACTTTTATTTTACATACAGAGTACCGCAAAACCGGAGCTACACGTAGCTAGCGTTAGCTCCTCACGGCGGCTACAGATCATGCAATGTTATTCATCATTTTAAACGTATTTCCACGCTGCTAAAACACAGACTAGACACACGTATTATTGGACTTAATGTCCGTTTTTTTAATAACCTTAAATCCTCCGGTTAACAGGCTAATGGCTCCTCCAGACCTGAGTTCATCGTTACGTATATGAAACGCGAGTTATTCACTGCCAGCGCCACAACCACTCTCCTCAGTCTGTCTAGCACCACCAAAAGCCCATCATTCTACCTCTTCCGAATCACCCACACGACCCTATATTTATCCATTCACGGCCAAAACAAGCGAGAGTGTCTCTCCCGGAGCCGCAGCTTCAGAAGCTAACTCCCGCTAGCCTAGCTTTCTAAGCAGCGTATACTTCAAGACCTGAAACTCGTGGGCTAAACCCGCAAAGACTTGCACCCCTGAGCCGGAATGCCACGAAATCTCAGTCCGCCAAGTTACATACCTGCTTTAAACTAGCTATCTGCAGGCCTAACAATACTTATGTTGGGCCGAAGGAGGCTCCCAGCATGAGCAAAGCAGTTCGCCCGTTCCATAGCTTGTTTGGTTCCAATGTGGTGATTTAATTACAGCGCTGTCTGCCTTTAATTGATTCTTAGGATCCTTATACTCTGGACTAATCCCTTAGTTCATCATACTTCAGAAAGTAAATCGTAGCTTACCTCAGTGGAACGTGGCCTCCTCCATGGAACGTACCCACCGGCAACGGAGCGTTAGCCGTTAGCAGCGCTTAGCCAAGCAGAAATACCTCTAAGATCCTATAAACTACCTCACAGATTTCATGAAACGGCTCTGCCTACCGATATTATGGGCCCAGGATGTCTGCTTGACCAACGCCGCCTTCAGCACACACAGCGAGGCCGGTAAGACTGTCCCTTCGTGGTTGCCAAATTTGTTAAGGCTAAAATCTCCTCACAATGAAAATGGAGCCGGCTAGCCCACGTGGAATGATAGCTTTTCAGACACACGGCGCTAAAAACATTACCGAAACTGATTTACAATTATAAGGAATTTAATTCCACTGATGCAAGCACGATCACAGTTATACATTGGAGTATATACTCCTATGACATATTAAAACAATAAAACCCCATTTGCAAAAAACTCTACTCAGCTCCTCAGATATAAAACACGTCTGTCCTCTGCGAGCATCCAGGTGAGAGAGAAAAAGGCTTTAACTTAAACCTCCCACCCCTGTTCGACACACCTCCCCTTCCGTCTATCTCAATTGCTATTGGCTACCTTCCAGGAGTGTATTCTGCAACTTGGCAGAAGCTTCATGCTTCTGCATGTTTATGTTTATGTTTATCTTAATTATGCATTCTCAAAACCCTTATGATTATGACTAACTATGAATTATTAATTATGAATTATTAAACACTTTTATTATATCTACTAACTACAGTTTTTTACTCAAATTTCTTACAGCTGCAGAGTTCTGAACATATTGGAGTTTATTGAGGATTTTGTTGGGAGAACCGTAGAGGATGCTGTTGCAGTAGTCGAGTCTGGGGGTTATGAGGGCATGGATGGGAATTTCGGTGGTGGCAGAGGACAGGGAGGGTCGGAGGCGTGCAATGTTCCTGAGGTGAAAGAAGGCAGTCTTGGTGATGTGGTTGGCGTGGGGTAGAAAAGAGAGGGTGGGGTTGAGGATGAGGAAGCCAGAGTCAGCAGTCCCTATGGTCCTGTCGCACCCGAACTTCCTCGTTACGTCACCACAACAAACAACACGTGAATCTGTCCAATCTCCGTCCCCTTCCTCAGTCCTCACAGCCTATCACAAAGCAACATCACCTGAAACTGGCTTTGCTCAACACTCGCTCACTCAACAATAAAAGCCTCATTCTGAATGAATTCATAACGGACAGTAACCTTGATTTCCTCTGCCTCACTGAAACATGGCATAAACCCCTGGATTACTTCTCACTAAAGCAGACCACTCCCACAGGATTCATATACATTGACAAACCTCGTCCTGAGGGGCGGGGAGGTGGTGTTGCTGCTGTTTACAGGAAGGACCTCCTCCCTCAGCTCCGGTTCAGTCCCCGACACACTTAAACTGGCTGCTGTCACCCCCATGAGCAATTTCCGTCCCATTTCCAATCTTCCCTTTCTGTCAAAAATACTGGAACGCATTGTCGCCACACAACTCAAAGCCCACCTCATCTCCAACGATCTGTTCGAGCCATTTCAATCTGGTTTCCGCTCACAGCACAGCACTGAAACAGCCCTCAACGACCTCCTCCTCTCCTCAGACGCTGGTCATCTCAACATTCTCATCCTCCTCAACCTCACTGCAGCTTTTGACACCATCAACCACAACATCCTTCTCTCCCAAATCCCTCACTAAAACCTGTCACAACTTCTGCCTCACCATCGACAGCTCCACTCTGTCTCCCTCCCCACACATCCGCAACCTCGGAGTCATGTTTGACAGCAACCTCTCCTTTGAACACCACGTCAACCAAATCACCAGAACTGCCTTTTTCCACTTAAAAAACATCGCCCGTCTCCGCCCATCACTCTCCTCATCTGCTGTTGAAACTCTGATCCACGCCTTCATCACCTCAAGAATTGACTACTGCAACAGCATTCTTCACGGCACATCATCCAAAATCCTAAATAAACTCCAGTACATCCAGAACTCTGCTGCTCGCCTGCTCACCCGCTCCCGTGACCACATCACCCCTGTTCTCCAGAACCTCCACTGGCTCCCCGTCCCACAACGGAGCCAATACAAAATCCTTCTCCTCACTCACAAAGCCCTCCACAATCAGGCCCCCTCCTACCTCACCGACCTGCTTCACCACCACATTTCATCCCGCCGGCTCCGCTCCTCTGATGCCTCCTGTCCCTTCCGCTCAGGACCAAGCACCGGACATGGGGCGACAGAGCCTTCTCCATATCTGCCCCCTCCCTCTGGAACTCTCTCCCCAAAATCATCCGAGATTGCACTGACCTTTCCACATTCAAATCACAAATCAAAACTCACCTGTTCAAAACTGCTTTTAATGTGTGACTATTATTGTGTGACTACTTTGTTTTTAGTGTATTGTTTTTATATATGATGATTTAAATGTAAAGTGTCATGAAAAGTGGTATATAAATAAAATGTATTGTTATTATTATTATTAGAAGTATGTCATTTGTGATTTTCAGCAGGGCGGTTTCTGTGCTGTGTTTTGAACGGCAGCTGGAATGGAAGGGTTGGTCGAGATTATGGAGATTGAGGTGGGACTTGAGTTGTGATGCAACAGCTCTCTCAAGGACTTTGGACAGGTAGGGGAGGTTGGAGATGGGCCGGTAGTTGTTGGGGATGTCGGGGTCAAGACCAGGTTTTTTCAGCACGGGGGTGACAGCAGCGATCTTGAGAGTGGGGGGTAAGAGACCTGAAGACAGTGAGGAGTTGATGATGTTGGTGATGAGAGGGGAGAGTGTGGGGAGTCAGGCCTTGACTACGGAAGAGGGGAGGGGGTCAAGGGCACAGGTGGAGGTCTTCATGCAGGAGAGTATAGAGGAGAGGTCCATTTCAGTGATTGAACTGAAGGATGAGAGTGAGTGGCTTGGAAGTAGGGGAGAGTCATGTTGAGGGCTTAGGGGGGTGGTGGGGGCTGCCAGCTGGTTGTGTATTGCAATGATGATGTCGTTGAAGAAGGATAGAAATGAGTTGCATTTGCTTGTGGTGAAGGAGGTGGAGATGGTGTCCATGGGCTTGAGGAGTTTGTTGATGGTGGAGAAAAGTGTTTTGGGGTTGTTGGAGCCAGATTGGATGATGGGGGAGTAGTGAGAGGAGCAAGCGGTGTTCAGTGCATCTTTATATTGTTGTTGGTGGAGTTTGAAGGCATCCAGGTGAACAGTAAGTCCAGTTTTTTTTGACAAGACGTTCCAGTTGACGGCCCTGCGCTTTGAGGAGGCGAAGTCAGTCAGTGTACCAGGGGGCGGAGTGGGTGAAGGAGATGAGTTTGGATTTTTTGGGGGTGATGACATCAAGACAGGAGGAGAGTGCATCATTATAGTACTTGACCAGGGCAGTGGGGGAGGCAGTCGAAATCGGGGCAGAGGTAGAGACGGTGGCAGCCAAGGTGGAGGAGAGCGAGGGGATGTTGATAGACTTGATATTCCGGAATGTTATGGTGAGATTCTGCTTAACATGGGGGGTGGGGATGTCTATGTCCAAGGTGATAGCCAGGTGGTCAGAGATGGTGAGGTCGATGCTGCTTAGATTGCTGATGGTAATGCCGGAGGTGCAGACCAGATCAAGTGTGTGTCCTTTTTTATGGGTGGGAAAGTCGACATGTTGGGTGATGTTGAAGTAGTGAAAGATGTCCAGGAGTTCTGTAGAAGTTGTGGAGTCAGATGAGTCGGCGTGTATGTTAAAATCACCAAGTAGCAGAATGGATGGAGAGATGGCGCAAAGTTGTTTGAGAAATTCAGACAGGTCTTGAGCTCACATAGATCTCCAGACAAAGCAAGCCCTACGATCCCCTACTGTCAATTACCAAGCAACCATCCAGCCAACTGCTGAGCAGATGAGAGCCACCCAATCTTAACATCAGGAGAGCAGCAATCTTAACATCAGGAGAGCAGCAATCTTAACATCAGGAGAGCAGCAATCTTAACATCAGGAGAGCAGCAGTAGCAGAGAAAGGAGAAAGAAATGGGGGATTGAGAAGTGTCCCTGATTCCTGCTCTCCCTGTGCTATCACTGGCTTGCAGACGGGGCTTAGTGGATAAAGCCATAGAGAAGCAGAGATACATTTTCACACTATGAATATTTAGCAATGCAGTTAGGTGGCCTTCCAGCTACTCATTTTGGCGAAACTGTAAAATGAGCCTGTTAATAGCCCTAGCTTTTATTTGCTTCAATTACTGAATTCAACCAGCGTATATTTGGAACAGGTGTCTTTGTTCAGCAAAGTGAAATTGTTGATTTAAACTAGTATGAATATTGTATAAAAATAGGGTTTTCTTAACCAAAAACATGCTGCAGGAAGAAGAGAAACTTAAGATGCGGTAGCAGACTGAGCAGTGGACTTGAAATGACAATATTCACAACTTGAATTCATTCATCTGCAGAAACATTTTGATTCTTTTGATTGGTGAACACAATTTGAGAAATGGACACATTCAGACTTTATGAATCCCCACTTATTTTTCGTTTCACTTGTTTACCATTCAGGCTGTGCTGAATAGTTAGATGTTTCGAAGCATTATTTATAATGGTGACACTCAAATTATTACCATCGATAACTTAAGAGAATAACAGAAACAGTGTGTACAGTCCACCTTCTCTGACACAAACACAACGAGCGGCGTGGCGCTCAGTCCTCGGTACAATAGTCAAAAGTTATTGAACGATAGAGATAATCATTCTCCATTCTCTCTTACTGCTTTGTTGCAGACACCTTCCCGGCTGTGTGATTGGCCCTTTATCATTTCCCAGTCTTTTCATCCTCAATTCCTTTCCTCGCCTTCTTTCTTCTTCTCCAGTCTCAGTCTCAGATGCAAGCAGAGGAGGCGAGGAAGAGAAGTGAGGGGAGAGGAGTAGAGGCAATGACAATTTAACAAAATGAAACAAACTTGAGGAATGTATATTATATACACACAAACACAGCCCTGTCAATCTACATGACAACATGAAATACAACAAAGTAGTGCTAAATGCATAGGAATGTTGTTAATGCGGTTAGTACACAGCCTCACGAGCTGCTACACAATCTGTGAACCGGAAAACGTTTGATTCCGCATTTAGTCTTATTACTACAACTCATGAGTACAAAAGGAACGGAGACCACTGTAGAGTCCTGCCATAGTTTGAGATTATTCCAGCTGTGTGTCACTTTTATTTGTCACGGGTGCCGAAGAGCACCCGTCCACAAAGGATACACTGTTGTTTCCTTGTCTACAACTCCTCCAGCATGCCTCCTGGAGATGTGTTTTAGGAATTGTCATATCAATATGGAGCACTTAGATTGATTTGAAGGTCAGAAGCCCAAGGCCATAAAATGACCTCCCAACGTCTCCTAACCACGATTCCTCGACCTCGATGGAACGTCATGAGGTCAAGGAATCATTGAGTTCATTCATTCATCAGCCTTGAGTCAATGTATGAAGTATTATTACTTGTATTTAAAGCTTGTGATTGGAGTGCAGCTCTTAAATGAAACAAACCGATACAATCATACACAGCAACACAAAGGGTCAAATGCTGACCTTTTCTTTAGTTGTGTATGATTGTATCCCCTGTTCGTCTGCATGGAGAACGACATTTTAAAGTTCACAATTATTGTAAAAGAAATTCAGTTGCACAGTTGCAAGAAGAGGCTTCATCGTCTATGTCACATGTGTCAAACTCAAGGCCCGCCACGTCATTTTATGTGGCCCGCGAAACCGCCAGCAAAAAAATTAATAAAAAAATAATTGGAAAAATAATTAAATGTTTCACTTGAAAATAAAAGTATCCCCATGGTCGAAATAATGAGATAGCATGTTGTCTGTGTACTGACATTAAAACTATCACAACAGGTGGACAGGAGAGGCAACAGCCCGTAAAGCGGTTTCAACGATTGAAAAAGATCGACAAATAATCCCAAAATGTCCACGAAGAGAAAAATTTATGCAGAGAGAAGAAAATGTAATGAAAGATGGGAAAGCGAATACATGTTTGTGCTTCAAGGAGAAAAACGTGTCTGTCTTCTGTGTTATGAGGCGTGTCGGTGATGAAGGAATATAATTCACGTCGGCATTTTGACATCAAACACGGAGCTAAATTTTGCCTCCAAGAAAAACATCAAACTGTCCAAGAATTAAAAGGCAGACTGCAATCACAGCAGAATATATTTACACAGCTACAGCCCAGTGCATGCTGAAGGTATGTGAGCAGTGCTCCGACCAGATACAGACTTTTACAAATGTCAGTTTGTGAAGAAACACCATCGCAGACCGAGTTCATGAACTAGCAGCAATCTAACAACACAGCTAGCTAAGAGACGAGCAGGTACTTGTGTTTCGAATTAACTGTTGATGAAAGCACAGACAACACGGATACATCATCTGTCCATGTTCATCAGACCTGACTCTCAGTGAGCAGCTCTTGGATGTAGCTGCATGCACAGGACGACGACAGGGAGGAACATTAGTGATGCAGAGAGGTGACACAAACAGCTTTGAACAAAGTTAATGTCATAACTTGTGTTTGATATTTGTCGTTGTTATTTTCTTTAATAGTTTGATCTTTGATAGAGTCATGTGGGTTTCTTAATCCTACTGTGATATATTTGAATGAAGGCTGAGCAGCTGGCGTTACCTGGGGAAGCATAACTAGCCCACTACAATCTGTAGAGTTATCACATGTGTTTCTGACTGCATCAAAGATGTAGCAAAGTATTAAATAGTACTATTAAAAAGACAATGTGAATTTGAAATGTAACACATTAGGTAGTGTAGTGGTTAGCACTGTCGCCTCACAGCAAGAGGGGCCCTGGTTAGAGTTCCCGTGTCAGCGTGGGTTCTCTCCAAGTCCTCCAGCTTCCTCCCTCAGTCCAAACATCCTTGGTTAGTTGATGTCTCTAGATTGCCCATTGGTGTGAATGTGAGAGTGAACGGTTTTACGCATCTAACTGTCGGCCCTGTGATAGTCTGGCTACCTGTCCAGAGTGAACCCCGCCTTCACCCCATGTCAGCTGGGATCGGTTCCAGCCCCCTGAACCTATTCAGGGCTTATCCTAATAAGCCGTTACAGAAGATGGATGGACGGATAGAAATGATCACGTTACCTGACAGACGTATTGGCAGCTTCTCAGCGTCAGCAATTTCCTTCCTATTTGAACAAATGTCATTGCCAGACTTCAGTCAGGTGACGCTGGAACAAGTTTTTGATTGATTTACGGTCTAGTACTCCCTAGCTTTATCCAGATCATGTTGTGTAAGTGTACTTTTCATAACACCATGTTCAACTTGAGACTGCAAACAACTGAAAACATATTCAGAAAAAACAAATGTTCGTAAGCATCAATCTCTACTAGCCGTGTATGAGTCGGAACGTGCCTGCTAATAAAAGGACGTGTTTTGTCCAACATTACAGAGTCCTTCACTTTTCAGAAGCAGCAAATGACATGAACAGAGATTTCCGAGACAGGGCAAGATGTAAAGGGCTCAATAATGTGCTCACACCGAGGAGTCGACGTAATTGATCGAGGAAACCCTCCTGGCTTTGCTCTTTGTTCATCACCGTCTCTCCTCGCTCCTCTCGAACAATGACCAGTGGTCTCAGCCGAGTACCGGATCGTGTCCAGTGTCGAATCCCAACTTAATCTTACAAGTCACCCCCTTCCTCCAGCTCTCTCATCCTTGGCACATGACTCTTAGTCATTGCATTGAGTTTTCCACAAACACATTACGATATAACAGGATATACAGTCTTTATTTGGTTAATCAGAACAACATTACTTCATCTCTGCTTCAGATGAGGATACCTACATCAGCACTTTGACCGTCTCTAAGCATTCATACCCATTCATATGCCGAAGGCACTTTCCCAAGAACACATCGACATGGAATAAATGAGCCGGGGATCGAACTGTCAATCCACTCTACGTCTGAGCCACCGCCGTAGTAGGTAGTCTAACTAAGGAGGTTCAACTCACCAGGGTGGACATCATACATCCACGTTCCCTCGATATGAGCGCAAACGCCTGCAATGAAGCATCACTGAGCAGAAGCGTCGAAGTAGCCCGCTGCAGAGAATCTGCGAGGGAAAGCATGAGGTGGGAGAGGGAGTTGTCGATACGGTGCACAGCGCTGCTGTGTCCCAAGCCCTGGATAGCAGGTCATCTTTGACCCGACATTGGGTCGAGGGCACCTGGCATCGGGCCTCAGAGTCTCCTCAGGGGAAACTGATGGACGCCATAGTCGTCTAACTGGCTGGCATACGTGCAAGGCCAGATTTGCCACCTCCTGCATGGTCTGATGTAAGGCGGGAGAGAGCCCTGGTGTCTCCACCATGCACGCAACTCCCTCAGATATTCCTCGGAGGGAGGAACAGAAAAGGTGGTGAGGGCGGGAAGGTGCCTGAAGAAGGCACTCACAGGTGGATGTTCCAGCTGCTGTGTATGCCCGGCGTGCAAGCGCCATACAAATGACCAGGGTAGGTTGGTCTGGATTCAGCTGCCCTGACAGGGGGAGGTAGCCCTCCCGCATCAGGTGTTCCACTTCGGCCAGCCTAGCAGACCTTACTGCTCAAGGCGTGATGCCGCAGGTCCTGCCTGGGTTCTCCCTGCTAGGGCAAGAGGTCAGGGCCGTCCTCCGGCTGAAGAGGAGCTATACAGGTCCTACAGCCGGGAGAGTTTAACATGGCCGCGATTCTGGTGGAACCCTTGTCCCACTAGTTTCTGCGGAATTCCAAATCAGTCCGAGCGGGAGCGCTCTGCTGAATGTTAAGAGAACAGGCAGGGGGCAGTCAGTGGCGAGTGATCCTTCGGACACTCTTCCCTTAGCCAGCCGCTGCAGATATTGGTGACCCACCAGTTAGCCTGAGCGAGAGCACTCTGCAACTGTGGAAACAGGTCAGGCAAAGTCCTTATAGTGAGAGGGGCGAGGGCACTCTCTAAGCCCACTCTCTTCACTAAGATAGTTGCTGCAGATATTAGTGTCCCCCCAGTTAGCTTGAGCGAGAGCACTCTGTTACCGTAAAAAACGGACAAAACAGAACACAGTCCGTACAGTGAGAGGGGAGCGAGGCCACTCTTCACTAAGATAGTTGCTGCCGATATTGGTGTCCCACCAGTTAGCTTGAGCGAGAGCACTCTGCCACTGTGGAAACAGGTCAGGCAAAGTCCTTATAGTGAGAGGGGCGAGGACACTCTTCACTAAACTAATTGCTGCAGATATTGGTGTCCCACCAGTTAGCTTGAGCGAGAGCACTCTGCCACTGTGGAAACAGGCCAGGCAAGTCCTTATAGTGAGAGGGGAGCGAGGACACTCTTCACTAAGCTAGTTGCTGCAGATATTGGTGTCCCACCAGTTAGCTTGAGCGAGAGCACTCTGCTACTGTGAAAAACTGACAAAAAGAACACAGTCCTTACAGTGAGAGGGGAGCGAGGACACTCTTCACTAAGACAGCTGCTGCAGATATTGGTGTCCCACCAGTTAGCTTGAGCGAGAGCACTCTGCTAACTGATATCCGCTACCGATATGTCCATAATGTTTACAACAATCAATGGACACACCGAGTATTAGCTTAGTCTAGTTAGCCGGAGCGAACTCGACAGCCGTAATGCGTAAAAACCATCAATGGGCACAACCTCAATGTTGATTTAGTATAACTAGCATTCACCGAGTTAGCCTGAGCGAGCACATTCCGCTAACTGTGATCGTTGTAATGCTACAAAGTTGATGGCCACAGCCCCAGTACCAGCTTTGTTTAGCTAGTTTCCCACTGAGTTAACCTGAGCGAGGACGCTCTGTTAACTGTGACAGCTCTGTTAACTGTGACAGCCGTCAGGATACAAAGTTGATGGACGCAGTCCCAGTATCAGCTTTGTTTAGCTAGTTTTCCACTGAGTTAACCTGAGCGGGGACGCTCTGTTAACTGTGACAGCTGTAAGGATACAAAGTTGATGGCTACAGCCCCAGTATCAGCTTTGTTTAGCTAGTTTCCCACTGAGTTGACCTGAGCGAGGACGCTCTGTTAACTGTGACAGCCGTAAGGTTTACAAAGTTGATGGACGCAGTCCCAGCTAGCATCCAAGTTAGCCTGAGTGAAGACACTGCTAACTGCGAATTACGTCAGATGTAAAGATTAAATCTCCATGTACACAACGCCAATGCGGACTAGTGTCTCACAAAGTTTGCCTGAGCAGGAACACTCTGCTAACTGTGATAGCCGTAACACTGTGAAGGGCGGGCCGACAGCGTAATTCTACGCTCTCGTTAGCGCGCCACTCGATTACTAGAGCGGAAGCGCTCTGCCAACCGTGGAACAAACAACTGTTATAGAAAACAATGTTAATCGATCTTACCGATTGCTGTCATCACGACTTAGCTGACCCTTATCAGACTGGTGACGACCGATGATAGAGGCGTCCACCAGTCCGGGGCTCGATGTCCGAACGGCGAACACACCGTTCCCTCCGAAGAGGGACAGCTCGTCGCAGCCTTTGGAGGGCGAGAGAACCGCAACTCCGACCGGTAGTCACAAGGCTACAGCGACGAGCTCTAATATGTCTTGATCGTAGACACATCCTTGTTTAAGCTACCATGGTAGCTAACCTGCGACGCGAGAAGAAAAAAAGGACTGAGCTCAGGATGACACCGGAACTTATAGATGACGGTGGTCATCCGAGGTCACACGTGACTTTGTTGATATAAATATTCGACCTGCGCATGCGCGAGACGGGATACATCCAGTGTTAAGCACTGCCTCTGGCGGTCAGTAAGGATGAAATAGAACAGCAGTAAATGTTAGCATA
The DNA here is from genome assembly GCF_949748355.1 of Melanostigma gelatinosum. NCBI lineage: Eukaryota > Metazoa > Chordata > Actinopteri > Perciformes > Zoarcidae > Melanostigma > Melanostigma gelatinosum. The sequence continues at coordinate 27,074,024 of NC_136634.1, forward strand.
CGTCTGTAGTGTAAGAGAGGTCAATGACCTCTCAAATATGTTTGCGCCGTCTGTGTCAAAATTGATTCTTAGGAACGATGTAAAATAGTAAATGTACCAAGATTAGTCAATACTGGATATGTGAAGGAATCTCGAATCCAAAATTGAAGTTAGAATTCCGAAATCAAACTCAACATCTAAATCAGAATCAAAATCACAATCCAGTTCCAAATCAGAATTCGAAAGGTTTAAAATTGGAAGTAAAATGAAATTAAAAAACAATGAATAATTAATCAATTAAATATTAAATTCAACTTTAAAAAATCAATAACTGTGTTCAAAGATATTCAATCAGAAATACCAATGCAAGTCAAACTGTTGAACTGCACTTACACTCTGGTCTGCACAATAATGAATCACAATTAAGTTCAAGAATTGAAGAAGCACGACTGAAACCATTAATCTTTGTTAAAATGCTGAATTAAAACCAAAGTCAACAACTAAAGTTATAATGCTTAATTAAAACTAAGGTCAGGATATAAGCTCACAGCTCTTAGACAATGAATCTCTGAAAAATTCACAGATTCTAAACACTTATTTACGATTATCTACCAGTTACGTGTGTTTTGCATTTATTCTACTATTTTTCTAGCTTCCTGTTGACGTTCTAACTTGCCAGAAGATATGCTAACGGGAATGCTAACGGCTGTGCTAACAGCAAAAACGGAGCTTCTAATAAAGCATACGCACACACAAGTTTCACCAAAATCCCACACATTAATTCCACACATACGCCTCTGTCTCCTCTCACAACCCACCGGTTATTTTCTTTTATAAATACTTTTATTTTACATACAGAGTACCGCAAAACCGGAGCTACACGTAGCTAGCGTTAGCTCCTCACGGCGGCTACAGATCATGCAATGTTATTCATCATTTTAAACGTATTTCCACGCTGCTAAAACACAGACTAGACACACGTATTATTGGACTTAATGTCCGTTTTTTTAATAACCTTAAATCCTCCGGTTAACAGGCTAATGGCTCCTCCAGACCTGAGTTCATCGTTACGTATATGAAACGCGAGTTATTCACTGCCAGCGCCACAACCACTCTCCTCAGTCTGTCTAGCACCACCAAAAGCCCATCATTCTACCTCTTCCGAATCACCCACACGACCCTATATTTATCCATTCACGGCCAAAACAAGCGAGAGTGTCTCTCCCGGAGCCGCAGCTTCAGAAGCTAACTCCCGCTAGCCTAGCTTTCTAAGCAGCGTATACTTCAAGACCTGAAACTCGTGGGCTAAACCCGCAAAGACTTGCACCCCTGAGCCGGAATGCCACGAAATCTCAGTCCGCCAAGTTACATACCTGCTTTAAACTAGCTATCTGCAGGCCTAACAATACTTATGTTGGGCCGAAGGAGGCTCCCAGCATGAGCAAAGCAGTTCGCCCGTTCCATAGCTTGTTTGGTTCCAATGTGGTGATTTAATTACAGCGCTGTCTGCCTTTAATTGATTCTTAGGATCCTTATACTCTGGACTAATCCCTTAGTTCATCATACTTCAGAAAGTAAATCGTAGCTTACCTCAGTGGAACGTGGCCTCCTCCATGGAACGTACCCACCGGCAACGGAGCGTTAGCCGTTAGCAGCGCTTAGCCAAGCAGAAATACCTCTAAGATCCTATAAACTACCTCACAGATTTCATGAAACGGCTCTGCCTACCGATATTATGGGCCCAGGATGTCTGCTTGACCAACGCCGCCTTCAGCACACACAGCGAGGCCGGTAAGACTGTCCCTTCGTGGTTGCCAAATTTGTTAAGGCTAAAATCTCCTCACAATGAAAATGGAGCCGGCTAGCCCACGTGGAATGATAGCTTTTCAGACACACGGCGCTAAAAACATTACCGAAACTGATTTACAATTATAAGGAATTTAATTCCACTGATGCAAGCACGATCACAGTTATACATTGGAGTATATACTCCTATGACATATTAAAACAATAAAACCCCATTTGCAAAAAACTCTACTCAGCTCCTCAGATATAAAACACGTCTGTCCTCTGCGAGCATCCAGGTGAGAGAGAAAAAGGCTTTAACTTAAACCTCCCACCCCTGTTCGACACACCTCCCCTTCCGTCTATCTCAATTGCTATTGGCTACCTTCCAGGAGTGTATTCTGCAACTTGGCAGAAGCTTCATGCTTCTGCATGTTTATGTTTATGTTTATCTTAATTATGCATTCTCAAAACCCTTATGATTATGACTAACTATGAATTATTAATTATGAATTATTAAACACTTTTATTATATCTACTAACTACAGTTTTTTACTCAAATTTCTTACAGCTGCAGAGTTCTGAACATATTGGAGTTTATTGAGGATTTTGTTGGGAGAACCGTAGAGGATGCTGTTGCAGTAGTCGAGTCTGGGGGTTATGAGGGCATGGATGGGAATTTCGGTGGTGGCAGAGGACAGGGAGGGTCGGAGGCGTGCAATGTTCCTGAGGTGAAAGAAGGCAGTCTTGGTGATGTGGTTGGCGTGGGGTAGAAAAGAGAGGGTGGGGTTGAGGATGAGGAAGCCAGAGTCAGCAGTCCCTATGGTCCTGTCGCACCCGAACTTCCTCGTTACGTCACCACAACAAACAACACGTGAATCTGTCCAATCTCCGTCCCCTTCCTCAGTCCTCACAGCCTATCACAAAGCAACATCACCTGAAACTGGCTTTGCTCAACACTCGCTCACTCAACAATAAAAGCCTCATTCTGAATGAATTCATAACGGACAGTAACCTTGATTTCCTCTGCCTCACTGAAACATGGCATAAACCCCTGGATTACTTCTCACTAAAGCAGACCACTCCCACAGGATTCATATACATTGACAAACCTCGTCCTGAGGGGCGGGGAGGTGGTGTTGCTGCTGTTTACAGGAAGGACCTCCTCCCTCAGCTCCGGTTCAGTCCCCGACACACTTAAACTGGCTGCTGTCACCCCCATGAGCAATTTCCGTCCCATTTCCAATCTTCCCTTTCTGTCAAAAATACTGGAACGCATTGTCGCCACACAACTCAAAGCCCACCTCATCTCCAACGATCTGTTCGAGCCATTTCAATCTGGTTTCCGCTCACAGCACAGCACTGAAACAGCCCTCAACGACCTCCTCCTCTCCTCAGACGCTGGTCATCTCAACATTCTCATCCTCCTCAACCTCACTGCAGCTTTTGACACCATCAACCACAACATCCTTCTCTCCCAAATCCCTCACTAAAACCTGTCACAACTTCTGCCTCACCATCGACAGCTCCACTCTGTCTCCCTCCCCACACATCCGCAACCTCGGAGTCATGTTTGACAGCAACCTCTCCTTTGAACACCACGTCAACCAAATCACCAGAACTGCCTTTTTCCACTTAAAAAACATCGCCCGTCTCCGCCCATCACTCTCCTCATCTGCTGTTGAAACTCTGATCCACGCCTTCATCACCTCAAGAATTGACTACTGCAACAGCATTCTTCACGGCACATCATCCAAAATCCTAAATAAACTCCAGTACATCCAGAACTCTGCTGCTCGCCTGCTCACCCGCTCCCGTGACCACATCACCCCTGTTCTCCAGAACCTCCACTGGCTCCCCGTCCCACAACGGAGCCAATACAAAATCCTTCTCCTCACTCACAAAGCCCTCCACAATCAGGCCCCCTCCTACCTCACCGACCTGCTTCACCACCACATTTCATCCCGCCGGCTCCGCTCCTCTGATGCCTCCTGTCCCTTCCGCTCAGGACCAAGCACCGGACATGGGGCGACAGAGCCTTCTCCATATCTGCCCCCTCCCTCTGGAACTCTCTCCCCAAAATCATCCGAGATTGCACTGACCTTTCCACATTCAAATCACAAATCAAAACTCACCTGTTCAAAACTGCTTTTAATGTGTGACTATTATTGTGTGACTACTTTGTTTTTAGTGTATTGTTTTTATATATGATGATTTAAATGTAAAGTGTCATGAAAAGTGGTATATAAATAAAATGTATTGTTATTATTATTATTAGAAGTATGTCATTTGTGATTTTCAGCAGGGCGGTTTCTGTGCTGTGTTTTGAACGGCAGCTGGAATGGAAGGGTTGGTCGAGATTATGGAGATTGAGGTGGGACTTGAGTTGTGATGCAACAGCTCTCTCAAGGACTTTGGACAGGTAGGGGAGGTTGGAGATGGGCCGGTAGTTGTTGGGGATGTCGGGGTCAAGACCAGGTTTTTTCAGCACGGGGGTGACAGCAGCGATCTTGAGAGTGGGGGGTAAGAGACCTGAAGACAGTGAGGAGTTGATGATGTTGGTGATGAGAGGGGAGAGTGTGGGGAGTCAGGCCTTGACTACGGAAGAGGGGAGGGGGTCAAGGGCACAGGTGGAGGTCTTCATGCAGGAGAGTATAGAGGAGAGGTCCATTTCAGTGATTGAACTGAAGGATGAGAGTGAGTGGCTTGGAAGTAGGGGAGAGTCATGTTGAGGGCTTAGGGGGGTGGTGGGGGCTGCCAGCTGGTTGTGTATTGCAATGATGATGTCGTTGAAGAAGGATAGAAATGAGTTGCATTTGCTTGTGGTGAAGGAGGTGGAGATGGTGTCCATGGGCTTGAGGAGTTTGTTGATGGTGGAGAAAAGTGTTTTGGGGTTGTTGGAGCCAGATTGGATGATGGGGGAGTAGTGAGAGGAGCAAGCGGTGTTCAGTGCATCTTTATATTGTTGTTGGTGGAGTTTGAAGGCATCCAGGTGAACAGTAAGTCCAGTTTTTTTTGACAAGACGTTCCAGTTGACGGCCCTGCGCTTTGAGGAGGCGAAGTCAGTCAGTGTACCAGGGGGCGGAGTGGGTGAAGGAGATGAGTTTGGATTTTTTGGGGGTGATGACATCAAGACAGGAGGAGAGTGCATCATTATAGTACTTGACCAGGGCAGTGGGGGAGGCAGTCGAAATCGGGGCAGAGGTAGAGACGGTGGCAGCCAAGGTGGAGGAGAGCGAGGGGATGTTGATAGACTTGATATTCCGGAATGTTATGGTGAGATTCTGCTTAACATGGGGGGTGGGGATGTCTATGTCCAAGGTGATAGCCAGGTGGTCAGAGATGGTGAGGTCGATGCTGCTTAGATTGCTGATGGTAATGCCGGAGGTGCAGACCAGATCAAGTGTGTGTCCTTTTTTATGGGTGGGAAAGTCGACATGTTGGGTGATGTTGAAGTAGTGAAAGATGTCCAGGAGTTCTGTAGAAGTTGTGGAGTCAGATGAGTCGGCGTGTATGTTAAAATCACCAAGTAGCAGAATGGATGGAGAGATGGCGCAAAGTTGTTTGAGAAATTCAGACAGGTCTTGAGCTCACATAGATCTCCAGACAAAGCAAGCCCTACGATCCCCTACTGTCAATTACCAAGCAACCATCCAGCCAACTGCTGAGCAGATGAGAGCCACCCAATCTTAACATCAGGAGAGCAGCAATCTTAACATCAGGAGAGCAGCAATCTTAACATCAGGAGAGCAGCAATCTTAACATCAGGAGAGCAGCAGTAGCAGAGAAAGGAGAAAGAAATGGGGGATTGAGAAGTGTCCCTGATTCCTGCTCTCCCTGTGCTATCACTGGCTTGCAGACGGGGCTTAGTGGATAAAGCCATAGAGAAGCAGAGATACATTTTCACACTATGAATATTTAGCAATGCAGTTAGGTGGCCTTCCAGCTACTCATTTTGGCGAAACTGTAAAATGAGCCTGTTAATAGCCCTAGCTTTTATTTGCTTCAATTACTGAATTCAACCAGCGTATATTTGGAACAGGTGTCTTTGTTCAGCAAAGTGAAATTGTTGATTTAAACTAGTATGAATATTGTATAAAAATAGGGTTTTCTTAACCAAAAACATGCTGCAGGAAGAAGAGAAACTTAAGATGCGGTAGCAGACTGAGCAGTGGACTTGAAATGACAATATTCACAACTTGAATTCATTCATCTGCAGAAACATTTTGATTCTTTTGATTGGTGAACACAATTTGAGAAATGGACACATTCAGACTTTATGAATCCCCACTTATTTTTCGTTTCACTTGTTTACCATTCAGGCTGTGCTGAATAGTTAGATGTTTCGAAGCATTATTTATAATGGTGACACTCAAATTATTACCATCGATAACTTAAGAGAATAACAGAAACAGTGTGTACAGTCCACCTTCTCTGACACAAACACAACGAGCGGCGTGGCGCTCAGTCCTCGGTACAATAGTCAAAAGTTATTGAACGATAGAGATAATCATTCTCCATTCTCTCTTACTGCTTTGTTGCAGACACCTTCCCGGCTGTGTGATTGGCCCTTTATCATTTCCCAGTCTTTTCATCCTCAATTCCTTTCCTCGCCTTCTTTCTTCTTCTCCAGTCTCAGTCTCAGATGCAAGCAGAGGAGGCGAGGAAGAGAAGTGAGGGGAGAGGAGTAGAGGCAATGACAATTTAACAAAATGAAACAAACTTGAGGAATGTATATTATATACACACAAACACAGCCCTGTCAATCTACATGACAACATGAAATACAACAAAGTAGTGCTAAATGCATAGGAATGTTGTTAATGCGGTTAGTACACAGCCTCACGAGCTGCTACACAATCTGTGAACCGGAAAACGTTTGATTCCGCATTTAGTCTTATTACTACAACTCATGAGTACAAAAGGAACGGAGACCACTGTAGAGTCCTGCCATAGTTTGAGATTATTCCAGCTGTGTGTCACTTTTATTTGTCACGGGTGCCGAAGAGCACCCGTCCACAAAGGATACACTGTTGTTTCCTTGTCTACAACTCCTCCAGCATGCCTCCTGGAGATGTGTTTTAGGAATTGTCATATCAATATGGAGCACTTAGATTGATTTGAAGGTCAGAAGCCCAAGGCCATAAAATGACCTCCCAACGTCTCCTAACCACGATTCCTCGACCTCGATGGAACGTCATGAGGTCAAGGAATCATTGAGTTCATTCATTCATCAGCCTTGAGTCAATGTATGAAGTATTATTACTTGTATTTAAAGCTTGTGATTGGAGTGCAGCTCTTAAATGAAACAAACCGATACAATCATACACAGCAACACAAAGGGTCAAATGCTGACCTTTTCTTTAGTTGTGTATGATTGTATCCCCTGTTCGTCTGCATGGAGAACGACATTTTAAAGTTCACAATTATTGTAAAAGAAATTCAGTTGCACAGTTGCAAGAAGAGGCTTCATCGTCTATGTCACATGTGTCAAACTCAAGGCCCGCCACGTCATTTTATGTGGCCCGCGAAACCGCCAGCAAAAAAATTAATAAAAAAATAATTGGAAAAATAATTAAATGTTTCACTTGAAAATAAAAGTATCCCCATGGTCGAAATAATGAGATAGCATGTTGTCTGTGTACTGACATTAAAACTATCACAACAGGTGGACAGGAGAGGCAACAGCCCGTAAAGCGGTTTCAACGATTGAAAAAGATCGACAAATAATCCCAAAATGTCCACGAAGAGAAAAATTTATGCAGAGAGAAGAAAATGTAATGAAAGATGGGAAAGCGAATACATGTTTGTGCTTCAAGGAGAAAAACGTGTCTGTCTTCTGTGTTATGAGGCGTGTCGGTGATGAAGGAATATAATTCACGTCGGCATTTTGACATCAAACACGGAGCTAAATTTTGCCTCCAAGAAAAACATCAAACTGTCCAAGAATTAAAAGGCAGACTGCAATCACAGCAGAATATATTTACACAGCTACAGCCCAGTGCATGCTGAAGGTATGTGAGCAGTGCTCCGACCAGATACAGACTTTTACAAATGTCAGTTTGTGAAGAAACACCATCGCAGACCGAGTTCATGAACTAGCAGCAATCTAACAACACAGCTAGCTAAGAGACGAGCAGGTACTTGTGTTTCGAATTAACTGTTGATGAAAGCACAGACAACACGGATACATCATCTGTCCATGTTCATCAGACCTGACTCTCAGTGAGCAGCTCTTGGATGTAGCTGCATGCACAGGACGACGACAGGGAGGAACATTAGTGATGCAGAGAGGTGACACAAACAGCTTTGAACAAAGTTAATGTCATAACTTGTGTTTGATATTTGTCGTTGTTATTTTCTTTAATAGTTTGATCTTTGATAGAGTCATGTGGGTTTCTTAATCCTACTGTGATATATTTGAATGAAGGCTGAGCAGCTGGCGTTACCTGGGGAAGCATAACTAGCCCACTACAATCTGTAGAGTTATCACATGTGTTTCTGACTGCATCAAAGATGTAGCAAAGTATTAAATAGTACTATTAAAAAGACAATGTGAATTTGAAATGTAACACATTAGGTAGTGTAGTGGTTAGCACTGTCGCCTCACAGCAAGAGGGGCCCTGGTTAGAGTTCCCGTGTCAGCGTGGGTTCTCTCCAAGTCCTCCAGCTTCCTCCCTCAGTCCAAACATCCTTGGTTAGTTGATGTCTCTAGATTGCCCATTGGTGTGAATGTGAGAGTGAACGGTTTTACGCATCTAACTGTCGGCCCTGTGATAGTCTGGCTACCTGTCCAGAGTGAACCCCGCCTTCACCCCATGTCAGCTGGGATCGGTTCCAGCCCCCTGAACCTATTCAGGGCTTATCCTAATAAGCCGTTACAGAAGATGGATGGACGGATAGAAATGATCACGTTACCTGACAGACGTATTGGCAGCTTCTCAGCGTCAGCAATTTCCTTCCTATTTGAACAAATGTCATTGCCAGACTTCAGTCAGGTGACGCTGGAACAAGTTTTTGATTGATTTACGGTCTAGTACTCCCTAGCTTTATCCAGATCATGTTGTGTAAGTGTACTTTTCATAACACCATGTTCAACTTGAGACTGCAAACAACTGAAAACATATTCAGAAAAAACAAATGTTCGTAAGCATCAATCTCTACTAGCCGTGTATGAGTCGGAACGTGCCTGCTAATAAAAGGACGTGTTTTGTCCAACATTACAGAGTCCTTCACTTTTCAGAAGCAGCAAATGACATGAACAGAGATTTCCGAGACAGGGCAAGATGTAAAGGGCTCAATAATGTGCTCACACCGAGGAGTCGACGTAATTGATCGAGGAAACCCTCCTGGCTTTGCTCTTTGTTCATCACCGTCTCTCCTCGCTCCTCTCGAACAATGACCAGTGGTCTCAGCCGAGTACCGGATCGTGTCCAGTGTCGAATCCCAACTTAATCTTACAAGTCACCCCCTTCCTCCAGCTCTCTCATCCTTGGCACATGACTCTTAGTCATTGCATTGAGTTTTCCACAAACACATTACGATATAACAGGATATACAGTCTTTATTTGGTTAATCAGAACAACATTACTTCATCTCTGCTTCAGATGAGGATACCTACATCAGCACTTTGACCGTCTCTAAGCATTCATACCCATTCATATGCCGAAGGCACTTTCCCAAGAACACATCGACATGGAATAAATGAGCCGGGGATCGAACTGTCAATCCACTCTACGTCTGAGCCACCGCCGTAGTAGGTAGTCTAACTAAGGAGGTTCAACTCACTAACGTAATTCTTCTGAGGGAGACCAGTCAGTAACAGTTAGCAACTTGATTGACTGCTTGATATAGATTAACAATTTGCGGAAACTAACCACATTCATGAATTTGGATGAAAATATAAGCTTATTGTCTACCGGCGGTCCCCAGGGACCTCCGTGCAGTCAACAGTGTCTCCAGGTAATGCGACACAAAGAGCCTCAGACAGCCAGGGGTGAGAGCAGACGGGAGGGCGGGCAGGTATCAGATCTGTGCAGAACACTGGAACAACAACGCCTACACATCTCTGACAGACTGTATTATAAGAACATCCAAAACACAAGACTCTTACTTTCAAACTACAACCTTCAGCGGACTATGAATGAGTTATGTTAGCAGCAAGTGCACAAAAAACATTTCTGATTCATTAAACAATGATTGGATATTCGTTCTCTGTAAAATGGAAGTACACAAGTCTTCTCTCTGATCAGAGATGCATTGTGTTTGCATGATGCTTAAGTGTAGTGAAGTGTGCTGAGAGCCATAATCTCAGCATAAACAGATTCCACTTCAGTGTAGCACAGGAAGGCAGAGAAGGCCTTGAGCACCTCTTTGTTCCTCCGACTCGTTTTTTATTACCACGGCTGACAGTGTTATCCATCTAACTCCACTCCGCTGAATGCATGGGGAACAACCGTGGCTTCACCGCAGTTTCCATGTCAATACACAAGCTGAAGGAGTCACGTAAATGCTGAAATCACAGGGCTCAAGTAGACTGGAGTACTTGGGTGTGAGTGCATTGTGCTTCTACCTCATGGCTCCAATTTGGCCACGATCATTTTCATCATGGTATCCTTTTATCCATAATCTATAGTCAATGCTTGTTTGTACCAAGGGAATTGCAGCTGGGAAAAGAGAGAGACCAACGTTGACCTGCAGTTTGGGGAACATCAAATGTTAACAGCTGCCGTAATAAAAACATAATTATATTTTAGTATAATGCTATGGATGTCTCTGTTGGGCACAAGAAGGAGCGCCTTTGGTTATCAGCAAATATGAAACTAAACTATCAACATCAACAACTACATGTATTATAATTTATAAAAATATTTTCCCCATTGTCTTATGTTCTCATTGCACAGCTCCTGTCTTCCTCAGTTGCTCTGCTTCCAGTGCAGCTTGTTTTAAGTAGAGCTTTTATCCAATCAGATCTCACCTCTGTGTCTCTAGGTAGAACAGAGCCAGAGGCCTGCAGACTCTCACCTGCAGCCAGTGCAGATTAAAGTAAATGGAGGCGATATTGTTGATTGTTGATCTTTCGTTTGACATGTTGGACGTATTCTTTGACCTGTCAGCGCCTGCTAGCCGCCTATAATGACGTCAGCATTACGTGCCGCTCAGTGTTCATCTGTAGCTTTCCTGCTAGGTGCAGAGTGTGCTGAGATTGGTCAGTGGGCGAGCATGTGACTATCGTGAAACGAAACTTAACAGCCAGCAGAGGCTGATGGGTAGTGAATCACATCACGTGATGCAGCTCAGCCAATCAAAATGCATTCTGACTGAGTGCACCATGATAGAGGGTGCTGAGAGGAGGAAAGACACTGCAGAGCAATATGTTCAAGTTGTGAAAGTAAAATCCTGATAATCTCTTTGTGTCGTGGCTTGTCGTTAAGGAATGACAGTGGATCCCACAGCCAGACCAGCTGAGGACGTTATATTTTCCTGAATTTAGGCTTTTGCATTCTCTAAATGCTCGAGCATTAATCAAACGATGAAGATGTACATAGTTACAGCCTTAAAAATGAGCTGTGGCGCCACAATGTGGTTATAAGGTGGTATTTCAGCTGCAGGACAGCAGTGAAGGCCCAGGTATAAAATGCATGGCCCGCCACTGGGTAAGAGTATATACAGTATATACGTGAATGTGCATGTATGTATATGGGGGGTGTGTGTGTGTAGGGGAGGAGTGAACTACTCAGACAGAGGTAGAATGTAATCTCAAGCGGGCCGCACCCCGCGGGCCTACAAACAAGATGGCGGAGGTAAAAGAACGACAACAAAACAAAAAAGGAGGTGGCTACGTACGTAACCACGTGGATCGACGCATAATGTGAGTTGAGACAATAGACTACGTACCTACGTGTCTGAGATGGTTAGCTACATCAGTATGTGTGTCTAAAGATGTGTGTGTTAGTTGAAAGAGGAGAGAGAAAGAAAGGGAAGCCGAACTCTAAAGCAACGCACTTAGCGCCGCCGTAAGATGTCAGATTCGGATCTGGCCAGTCACGTCTCTAAATGTTTATACAGTGATACTTACAGTTCTAAATCCTACTCACGGAGCCGACTAAAACAAGAGAAAACAAACTAAAGAATCCCCAAAACAAAGCAGATCCTCATCACCGCTGTGAAATACGAATATTGCTTTCCTATCACCCCGGAACCCAGCCGGCAAATCGAGGTTTGGCCCGCCGTGGTTCTGGTCTTTAAAGTAATAAAATCACAATCTCCAAATCCACCAGCAGTGACTGATCTAATGCAACACGGTTACAGCAGCAGAACAGGGCTCAGCACGATAACACGTTCTAAACACTAAAGTAACCTGAACAAACTAAGCTGAAGGAATAACACGAAATGACCTAAATTAAGCCCAGACACCAGTTAAACTCTTCCTATGAGAAGCTAATACACTCTAAAATGTAATTGATGACCTTACTTAAAATAAAAAGTGACCGTAACTCATTTCTGCTTAATTAGTTGACTATACTGAAGGAAACGTGGTAGAGAACACTTTCTGGTGAGTTGTGAAACTCATCAGCTCAAGTAACCTTTAATTTAAAAAAAATCTGTGAGGTGGACCATCTGTAAAGTCCGGAGAAAGACGAGACCGAACTCGGTCGCATTCGACGACTACACATGCGCAGTTCAACACTTCACCTGACTGAAGACGGTCTTTGCTCGAGGTGTAATGGCGGATGCACGAAGCGAGAGGAGAGCGCTACTTCGTCAAGTTATTTGAAGGTACGTTTCAGCTACATAATGAAATAAAATGTCACTGGCTATCTATTTAGCAAACCTAGTCGGCCCTTTACCGTATTATCTATCTGTTAATTAGGGGTTGGAGGTTAACTTTGTCTTCGATTTTGAAAGCTAGCGAACGTTAAAGCTAACCTAGCTAACGCTAGCCCGTGCCAAACCCCGCTACAATAACTGTACTTTTAACAATGACTTGGCAGACGTAGCGTACTTTTTAGCGGGTGCAATGGTAACTGTCGATATTTCAGGGCCACTCTTGAATTCGGCAAGCATGTCTTTTCTTTTTTTTTGAGTCCGTGGCTCCTACAACCGTCTACGGCGCAGTCAAATGGGACCGTCAGAGAAGCGACCTTATCGGGAAACGAGTCAAAATGTTACATCTGTTTATCCGTTTACCAATTTAGAAGTAACGTACAGTACACTTGACATATAACGCCACGTTTCATTTATTACTCTTGATGTGACCGAAACATTTTTTAAAGGCAGACGGGATGGTGGCGGTTATATTAATAACAGTGGCTGTCTGAATCGCGTACATTGAAATACACCGCATTACGGGAGTCTCACAACGTTACTGTCAGTGAATGAAGCTGAAATGTAGTGTTCGGTTAAGCTGAACAAGGAATAATTCTCCAACAACCGTATGATGGCGGGCCTCTCGGGCACAGAGAGAGTGACACTGTCCCAACAGCAAGTGTTACGTTACGGGTTTTAACGTTAAAATAATGTCTTATATTGTGATATTTACTGGAAATTAAACGGCGCAGATCGGGATGAGGGAAGGACTTTGAAAGTGAATGGAAAGATTAACATGAGACAACATCCGGTTTCTTAAGACGAACATCCGGTTTTCAGAATAAGATGCCAACAAAGTATACATATTGCATAATGGAAATTAGATTAAATGAATTATATTCACATTAAGTATAAAACATGCTACCTGCATCTCATGAGTTAAAGGGAAAATACACCTAAATTGTGCGTAAAGTGTCTTTATTCTTTGATTTGAGGGTTGCTGGAAATGAATAATACCTGACAGTCAATTAAGATATTTTACTAAGTAAAAACTCTGAACTGAATTTGTACCTTCAAATGGCACATTTAAAAAAAATTGAAGGTGCTATAAAAATGTTTTTCTCACAAATTCCACACAATGACTAATGCATGAGTTCAGCACAAAAATGGGTAATATCACAATATTTGAGGTGCTACAAAAATATTTTTTCTCAATAATTCCATACAATGACTGATTGTCCTTAAATACTTAGGAATTTTGTTTGAAATGATTTTTACAGAGTACAGATGTTACTGGGAGACGAACAGCAGTCCTCCGTGGCCTTCCTGTCATCCTTGGAGATGAGAACACAGACTTCTTCAAGACATGCTTTGTAAGTAGACTTTGTCAAATTGATTTAATTCTACACCACAGGATGCCCAATCTATCTAATGCATTCCTTCTGTTAATTTTTTGGTATTACTTACTTCTCTTCCACTCAGCCTGAATTAGTGCTGCTATACTTACATTTTTGATGCACTGATCACCTATGCCTAATTAGGACCCTTTTAGTAGTATCTACCGTCTTTCCAGTCGGGTCCAATTGTAGCTGAGTCATAACATAACCCAACAAATGCCTTCAAGAACTAAAAAAAGAACAACAAAGTTCATTTGAATTTCACACCCAAACAGGTATCTGTACACCTCCACTTGTCTGTATGATAGTAGAGGGGTTCTACTAATATCTCATATTACCAAAAAAGGTATGAAATGGGGTTAAACACAATGTTCTGAACTATCCCTAGTAACATCATCAACATTTCTTTGTCGCTTATGCTCTTGGGCAATGTGCTCGCTATACTGCCACAGGAGGCTCAGGAGTACACCGCCAATGTGTGACAGCTACAAGCGGTAGGTCGCTTACCTGTTCAGCCTCCTGTGGTAGTAGCGAGCACATTGCCCAGAAGCAGCAGTGACAATATTGTCCACAATGTGGATTAAAATCACTTTTTCATGTCATTTTGGAGTCAGATATTCAGAGCTACTTATTTGGGTGAATATAATGTGGAGAGGCTATAGTATACTGAATAGTATATGGAAGAGTGGGATGTAGCAGCGGTAGCTACATCAAGGGATAAGCCTTGCCAACTGGTGACAACAGCAGCTGCCCTGGCAGAGAAAGTAATTATTTGTCCAACTCAATTTTTTACCAAGACCCGCCTTATGTAGCTGGTTGAGGCAAAGACGATTGGTTTAGGTCAGACATTGACAAAGGTCGGGTTTGCCGGGTTTGGCAGATCAGGCTCATTGCATGGGAGACGGGTAGACTGGTATATGTTAAACTTGTGATGCCCTCTAGTGACGCAAATCTGTAATACGGGTGTGAGCAGTTAAGTAGGGAAGTAACACCGGCGTGAAAATTTAACAGAGACATGCCTAGGTCAGAATATGGTCGTGTTTAACCACGTATTAAACTTAATTTGGTCATAGAAGTTATAAATAGAACCCCTCTACCTTTAGACAGGTGAGGACGTACACCCAACATCCGTTAGGTTGTGTTTTTTTCATTTTTGAAGGTATTTGAGTTTTGGATGGGGTGAAGCTGTGACTTGACCCTATGGAAAGACGGCAGATGCCACCAAAGGAACTAACTACCTGACATTTCTATTTCACTTAGTGTTGTGATGCTACCTCATCAACCCACTGTTCTCAGGCCCATCTACATTCTGTTGTATTCCATTTGTTGCTTTAATTCCATTTAAAATATCATACTTGTATGTAAAAACCAGCCCTTTTGTAAATCCATATTTAATATTAGCTTTTGCAACCATTCAGTGAATCAAATGATCAACCAATAAATGGAGTATGTACTCTGCAGGATATTATTTTACTTGATTATCTAATAATATCTGAATCTAGCTTCCTGTTAGTGGCTGTGTCTCTTCAATGGTCAGATTGGTTGATTTTGTGGAGCCTTGTTTTGCTGTAAGGCACAAATATATTCATTGTGTGTTCTACAATAGAAATGCAAAATTACATTTGACATGCAATTGTGGTTTTAATGCTGCTATTGTTGTTAGGACTGCGATGACCCTCCAGACATGTCCCACACCTCCATGGCGATCCTGACAGTGATTGCCGAAGACGGTGTGGCCTTTCCTCACTCGCTGCACCTGGAGTCTACAGCTACTGCAATCGTTTTGGAAGGAACAATGGTGATGGGTGACCTTGACAATCTTCCGCATGCCATGTGTCTACTCTTCGGACTTATTCACGCCCTGAATCTGCAGTACCCGCAACAACTCAGGTACACCTTTGAGTTCATTCAAAGAGTGCTTCTCTCACTTGGACCGAAATCCCTAAAACCTAAAATACAATCACTGAAAAATCTACTGATGCAGTGAGTGACTGTCTTCACGATGTAAATGGTATACTGAGTCAGGCCTGAGACCTTTACCCTTCCATCTCCAATGGAAGTCTTTACTTGTATGGAAAAGGTTTTTTTGTCATTTAGTCCAGTTAACTGTTGACTTTGTTTATCTGTCGTTTCTGAAGTTAAGGAAGTTCATGTCAAGATAAAGACATAAAGACATATTGCTGGTAATGGTATGTTATTTTTCTTCTGTAATTTGGTAGCTTTGTTTGCAGAAGTTCACTTCATTCTACTATTTCAATACAAAAAACTGAAGAAAGGCCAAAAGAAATGTATTTTTTATGTAATTTAGTCCAGTTGACTATTGACTTTGTTTATCTGTCGTTTCTGAATCTGAAGTCAAAAGAGAGCAATTCACGATGCAAGGCATTTTGATTTTGATTTGACTAATAAAACTGTGTGGTCTCTGTTCCAAAAAAATGCATTTTTGTTTAAATTTTCTACATATAAGGGACATGTTATATTTCATAACTTCATCTGGCAACATGTCCAGCATTTTGTTAGCACTTAGCAGTTTGTTAACAAACTGTCTGAGGATAAAAACTCAGACATTTGTTTTTCGTAAAAATAAACACTCTGTCTTCCATTACAAATGTTGTCGATCTTTTGTTTCAGCAACTTACAGTTTGTAGTTCAGTTTACTTGAGAATTTTAAGGCAATCGGTTTCCTGATAATTTCCTAGTAATGTGAATGCTTGGACTTGTAAGGATAACTTGTTCTTATTAGTACTGCTGACTTAATATAACTCAGATCTTTAAGTTGTCCGAATTGACAATTTATAGTCAACCTAATTAATGGTTTTGAGTTAACTTTACACAGATATTTAAGTTGTCTCAATTCACAAATTATAGTAACCATACTTAATATTTGAAGTTAACTTTACTCAGATCTTTAAGTTGTCTGAATTGACAATTTATAGTTAACGTAATTAATCATTTTGAGTTAACTATACTAGTTTACTGCAATGGCATGAGTTGCATAAACTCAGTTACTTTAAGCTTTAACAACTTAAAATAAATGAGCTACTTCACTTAGAAATTTTAAGGCAATCGGTTCCCTGACTTTTTTTTAAGTAAGGTCAACTAGTTACATTTTACAGTGTACCTAAATAAATACATTTAGACTTGGATTCTTTTTTCTGTATACTCCTGGAATCATGAATAAACTTCCAAACATATAAAAGGTTCCAGAATTCACATTTACGCTTCGATTTAGGAATTAGCTAAGAGGAAGACCAGATGAGCAGGATTTTAGAGGCCCAACCCCTCGTCCAACAAGAAAAACATTGACGCTGACTAGATTAATTTCCAGGACTTTTTATACACAGACTGGCACAAGAAAACAAATAAAGCTAGTGGTGTTTCTTCATGTTGTTGAAGGTCTGTTTACATCCGAATTGTTTGCAGACATCACTGTAAAAACTCCTTTCATTGGAGATCATTTTAGCTGAATTTCAGGAGCAGGACCACGCCTCAACCACTCCCCCACTTCCGGCCAGACTCCTATAAATATCGACCCACTCTAAGCCTCGGCCTGTTCGGAACCAGAACGCCACGCAGAAAAACACAAAACTATCTTCCCTTGCCTTAAACACGGATCTGCTGTTCCGCAGCCCATCTGACGACGACAATCCTTCTGCCTCCACAGAGGCCACCCATACATTCCAGGGAAGCCCTCGATCTGCTGCCCTCTCCAAAGACCCCAGGGATTCCCACGAGACGCCGGCAACCGCCACCGGGAGTGGCCAGGCAGCTCAACGCAGCCAAACCCGCCAATCTCCAACTAGATCAGCCGCATCCACCCGCCAGAATCCCTCTCTCCATTCAATCCTACAAGAGTCTACGAAGATTCAGATCCACGGCTGTCCTCCAATAACTCACATCTCAGGCAGAGGGAGACCCGCCACCCCCAGACGTAGACAACGGAAACAAAGTCCGCTCTCTCCTCCACTCCGCTCTTAACTCCTGACAACCGAGCAATCGTTTACCCAATCATCAAAGGACGCTGCAACACCCATCCGTCAAGGGTGCTGGATTGGGCAGCGCCAGCACCCTCCTACTTATCAGTGCGTTCTCGATGCAGCTCATGTCTGGGCCACAGCAATGCCATTGCTTTCTCGTTTCTCATTCCAGAAGTTCAGAAGAGCCGCCCTCTTGCAGACACCGGTCCAACATCGGTTTCGCCATATTCAAAGCTGTCGTTAAACCCATAAATCCTACCTCGATTTTGCCGATCATCGATGCGCAGAACTCCATCGTCGATAACCTATCTTCCCATGCCTACCAACTTTACACTTGCCACAGCCTCAACGACCTGTGCAACAGGCAGGGAGCCCTGCTTTCTTAGGAGGGCTTCTTTTGGGGATCTGCAAGGACCGGGAGCCGCAGTGGATCCTCAACTAAGCCTTCCCCAAACCGCTAAACTCTCACCCTGGCTTAATCTCCCTCGACGCTCCAAATAATCGATGAAGGTTTGCCCTCGGCTGAGGCGGGGTCCTAGCTAATGAATCCTGATTTATGATTGGCAGATTTTTTATTTCACCCTTCAATAATGTTTGTCAACAGACCTGAAATGTATGGTCCAAAAGTGACATGTTGGGGCTTTAACTCAGGCTGTTATTATTGTGCTTTGTCCAGTTATTTTATCATCTATCATTTCCATATTTTCTCTGGCTTGTTTTTCATTCTCCTCACAACTAAAACTGTTTTATTATTTCTGAAAGCACATTGTATTATCAGAGTCGGCGCGGTTGTTGACAAAATGATGTGCAGTGGCCTTTAGGCAGATGTACTGTAGGTGCTCAGGACATTAAACATCCGTCTTCCTGCTCCTCTGGCATTAATAATTTACCAAAACTAAATCCTGTTGACAGCCAAGTGTCTTCCTCCACAGAGGGACAGCCTGCTCCCACATACTCTCTCTGCAGTCGGGTGGGAATAAATGAGATAAACCGAGATGAAAATGAGGGGGCAGAGGAAAATGAAACCAGGGAATAATATAAACCAGGCAATGTTTGGTTAAACTTTTACCTTTGACTTTCACCAAAGCCCTACCTTGATTATTGAAGTTACTGTGAGGAACTTTTAACTGGCCTCTACCCCAACACGAAGAGAACTCTGTTGGGAAGCTTAGCAGATGACACTACCTTCATTGGCCAGATTACAAGCGATGATGAGACTTCATCTAGAGAGGAAATCTACAATCTTGCTGAGTGGTGCTCAGAGAAAAACCTGCTGCTCAATTTACTTACGTTAGTATTTCCATGAATGTGTGCGAGTAACAAGTTACTAATAAATGCCGAATCACCTTGAAATTGGGGTTGTTACCTGTTTAGAGTCATGGTGTTGAGTCATCATTATTTTCTGTTGAAATAAATGCTGTCTACTTATCTCAGAGAGTTGAACAGCATGAGGCAGATGCAGAGGTTCTTTGTTTCTGCTTAACAGGAGGAAGCCACTACTGCTGTTCTCTATGTAGCTTTAGAATATTTGCTGTAGTAACGTTAGCTAGCTAACAGCATAGCCAGCAAAGTTATCGGAATTAAAGTTAATTGCCAATTACAGTGTGAAGATGTAAGGTTTACCGAACTGTGTGTATTTGTTACGAGCTGACTGCAAACCAGAAGGAAAGAGATGATGTTCAAGGGACGATGAAGAAGTGAGGCCGTCAAATCCTCTCTCAGTGTTCTCTTTCTCCTTTACACTGTCATGTAGTTAATGCAGGTCACATTTACATGTGAAAAAGTGTGTAATTATACCTTTTTCTTCTAAGCATGCGGCACCACTTCAGTTTTAAAATATACGTGTAAATGTTTTTGTTGTTGTAGGGAATTAAATGCAAAAGTAGCAGATCTTATTTACCCGTTGTAAATGAATGGTAAAATGCTGGTATATACTGTACAATTACGGAAAAAAACAGTCATTCAACAATCACACATTGTAATTCAATATTCGATAAAATACTGTTAAAATAAATTACAGTAGATTCACTGTAAAATAACAGTAAATCACTGGCGACTCTGCTGCCATTCGAAAAATGAGCTGAAGACCAACTCCCCTGTTCACACATCACACATCAGTGGAGCTTATGTGAAGCAAGTGAACAGTTTTAAGTTCCTGCATCACAAACAACCTGACCTGGTCATAAAACATCTCCATCTTGGTGAAGAAAGCTTCTTTGAGGAAACTTAAGAAGGCAAAATTCCTTTGCCAACTATTCTTTTTTTACAAAGGAGCAAAAGAGAAACGGAGGCATCAGCTTCCGTACCTCCAGACTTCAGAGCAGCTTCTTTCCTCTTTCATTCACCACCCTCTACATTAAAAAATAGTTTAGTTGTACAACACTGTTGTACAATGACAATAAAAAACCTTGTAACCTATATGAGTAACATGAGTGAACAACACCATCAACAAGAAGATTGGCTGTTTCTATATTGTTATTCTTAATACCCGTCGTCGGTGGCACTACGTCGGATTCCACACAAAATCAGACAAAATCATGCAGGAAACTCCTTGAGCTCAGACTTGGGGCTCTTAAACAAAGATCCGGCTTCTTTGCCGCCTTCGACCTGCAGTCATAGGACGGTCGTGAGGTGGAGAGCTCCACGCCCCTACTGAGAGTCAGAAATAGACACGACACTGCTGGAGGCCCAGGCCATTTTGCTGGGCCCGCTAGAGGGAAGGGAGGCACAAGAGAACCAGGACTGTGCGGGGAAGACTCTCAGACCCTGCTGAAGTCAAATGAGACCTTTTCCAAAGGGACTCTGACACTCGGAAGTCACTTTTGTCCACAGGGATTACAGGCACATAACATTTAATCGATGCAAACAGTGTACTAAAGACTAATAAATAAATCAGTTTTACATGAGAATAATGTGATATATAGACATCATATAAAATATCTGCAAGTGTACAGAATTCTATAAAGCCAATGTGCAGACTGCCTGTTTCCAAGAGACAAGATGAATAAACAGGAGTTTCTAAATCAAGTGAATACCTCGCTGTCATAGCGACGGTGTGACAGCGAGTGGAGTAGTGTCGCCCCCCCCCCCCCCCCCCTCCCGGGCTTTAAACAGATAACGGAAGGCACTGTTGCATGTAACTGGCACTATACACCCTCCCCCCATAAATTATACATGGGTATCATTGTATCTGCAGAAAGGCCAGCAGAGGCTGGATACCCGCTGCGAGAGGAAAGCGGTGGTGGAGGTGGATGGAAAGCTGAATGATTCACCAAGTGAAGTGAACACAAAGGTGGGAGAAGCAATCAATCTGCCAACAAATATACGGTGAGCAGTTGTGGAAACAAGAGGAAGAGAGGGAAGGACACATGCTGAGCTACAAAACCCATTCAAATAAAAGCATGACTGAGCAGTGGATGACATTAGTGGCAGTCTTCATAGGCTTAGTCAAGGGGAAGTAAATCATGCAAACACATTTCTCCCTTTGTCCCACGACTCAAACGCAGACTGGCCAATCATTATGTAGCATCGGCCAAGTCCGACAACTGTAGGGCTGTGCTCCATGGACTCATCGTTTAACATGCGTTTCATTTTTAGGATGGATTTCGAGCTAGTCAAGATTAAAAGTTGTATAATAGGTATACGCATTACTTTGAGAGTTTGGAATGAGATGTATAATTCTAAAACATTGCATTTCTAGAGCTAACATTAGCAAAGCACATTGGCACATTTGCTAGCATTAGCACGTCTATGACACGCTGGCTGCTGAAGTTATACTGAATGTGTACATTGCTACTTTAGCTTTTCAAATATTAAAATAGTGAAAAACGACATACCCGGACATACAGGAGCAGTGCTGTTGAATTTAGGGCTCAATATTGTTGTTGTCAGGGTCTAAAGCAGGGGTCTCAAACTCAAGGCCCGCGGGCCGAATCCGGCCCGCCACGTCATTTTATGTGGCGCGTGAATCCGCCAGCAAAATGTATTTATTTATTTATTATTTTTATTTAAAAACTTAGTTTAAAAGTTAGACTTGATAACAAAATATGAGAGAAAGTCGAAGTTATGAGATACTTAACACAGTCATATAAGCAGCTCCTTGGCTGGTTACTGTACACTTGACATGGAATTGTATTGTGAGTACATTGAAGACTACTTCAAACGTGGCTTTACAACACATGAAATACTTCACGTCGGATTGTGCAAACGCACCTTTGAAAGGATTTTAACCATTGAACAAAGTTATCGTATTAACTTGTGTTTGATATTGTCTTTAATAGTTTGATCGTTGATAGAGTAATGTGGGTTTCTTAACCCGAAATTAAAAGGATTTAAGTTGTAATAACAGAAATGTGCTTAAATATATTTTTTTACATTTATATAACTGCATGTACAATATTTTTACACTTGAATAAACAATAATCAAATGCAGAGACAGTTATTTAATAATATGTTAGGAGTAGTTACAGTTACAACCGGCCCTTTGAGGCGACCGTGATGCTGATGTGGCCGGAGTGAAGAGGAGTTTGAGAGCCCTGCTCTAAAGCATGAAGTTTTGAATACAAGATATGGGCTGCAATAACAGTAACAATAACAGTTGTCACGGGGCATGATGGAGGACTCGAACGCAGAGTAGCGTGAAGCAGGTATTTAATGGACACAAAACAAGAATCGTTACCAGAACACAACAGGGAGTCCAAGCACAAGACAAGAGACAAAGGGGAAAATCCAGCAGGACCGATGCCGGGCGGGCAGGCAGACGGGGAAACCGGGAACAGGACGAGCAAAAACGGGCGGGTAGAGATAGACAATGACCTGTCAGTGAGTGAGTGAGAGACAGGGGTTCATAAAGTGGCTTGAACAGGTGAGGGGAGTTGTGCTGATGAGGAGGGAGTGCTTGATTTGCGGTAGGTGAGGGGAGTTGGGCTGATGCTGAGGGAGTGACTGACAGGTAGAGTGAGGAGGGTGAATCTACACAAAGACACAGAACACAGAAGGCAAAGCCTGATCGTGACAACAGTAGAAGAATAACAATGTAAACAACATGGCTGTACGGCATTGGGTTAATAATGTTATAGTGTAATATGAAATATGCTGTTCATTATCATTACCAATAAACATGGCACTGACCCCTGTCCAGAATAAAGTCACAATAACTGTAACGATAACCGAAAATGATCTTTCAAAATGCTCCCGATGGCCTTGTAAGTCACATGAAATCTTTCAGTGGGACAGATCTGGCCATATTTTGCCAGGTCTACCTCAACTGACCTTGACATTTTAACCAAATTTAAGATTTTTATTTATGTAATAAGAGCTGTAGAATTGATAAAACCCCAGATGAGAGGGTCATATGTACAGCTAATGTGTCAGGTGATAGTTTGCAAAGCCAACAATGCATTGATGTTGTCTCTGGAGTTGGTGAGTACAAATTCTGAGCCTCTTTCCTCCTCCAAGGCCATGCCCTCTTTCAGATCCGCAAAGACGTCAGCAGAGGGAAATCACTCTGAATGTGCGGCTGTGACTCCAAAGAGCTTCGCAGTAGGAGTGACAGGTGGGCGATACAGTGAGAAATTCTACCTGATGCAGAGGGTCAAATGCAACCTACACAGTGTGACACACACATTAGTGTACTGTGAGTCGCATGGAGCACAGGTTGGTCTCCTGGCTCCACCAGGACGGAACCATCAGTGAGAGATCAGATAAGATAGATACAGTGCAGAGGTAAAGGGGGAGAATGTGCAGGAGGTACAGTTATTTTTGTTCCTTGTTGAGTTCCCAAGCATAAAATGTTACAAATGCAATGATTTATGTCAGATGAATGGTGAAACTCCCGTCAGAAGGCGTACATGAACATTCATCATCAGGAAGGACTCATAGATCACTCCTTGATTGAAACTTTAACAGAAGTCTAGAATTAGGTAACGTCCATGAAAACCAGTGCAGATTTGAGTTTCTTTGTGATGCAAGTCTGCAAGTTGATTTTGATAGCGTACTAGAATGAAGCCGATGACAAAAGGCACGTATAAGCAGCACCACTCGCTCCTGCATTGGGAACGGGTTGTGCTGTAATGGAGACAGAGTGTTGCAGTGTAAGTCATAAAACCTGGAGATGAGTCGACATCGTGTGCACTTCATGTGTCAAAGTCAATGTTTTTTTGAATGGGTTTTTAGTTTGTCTGAAGAAAAGGTCTGTGGTTGAAACTAGATTAAGATCTTTTCATGTTTTGGCAATATCAGTTGTAAGCACATAAGATCTACTGGGCAAAAGCACTGATATGGTTCTTTAAGGATTCCGCAGTTGCGTTGGGCCGAGGTGTCTCATTATTTGAGGAAAATTCAGTAATCAGTAATTCTGAATTTGCAGAATTGTCAAAGTTCGTTTGCCAAATGAGTTGCAACTCGCCACAACCTGCTGGCAGCCGCTGTCATTTGACCGTGACCCTATAATCTCACTCCGAGCCCGACAGCCATCCAGGGCACGAAGGCAGATAGTGTACTCTGACAATGTTCATATGCATGTTGCACACTTACACTGTCCAAATATTTTTGACAGGGAAATATATGTATGTTAATTCCACTGAATTTGTCCACCGACTGACTATAGTGCAGGACTCACCTGGGTAACAATCTGCTGAAACATTGAAGCCAAACCCAACAAACAATCAGGATTGTTCTTCAAACAGAATGTCTGCAGCAGAGTGTTACTGTTGCCTGCTACACATAACAGCATGCAATATTCATAGCCTTGTACCATATGATGCATATAAATGATGCATCAGTTATGCTACAGTACCACCTGTAACTCTGCAGAGCCATCATTCCTCCATACACTGCATGTATTAATACCTCTAATACGTGTTTCACATGGTAGTATGTACTGCATGTATTAATACCTCTAATACGTGTTTCACATGGTAGCATGTACTGCATGTATTAATATCTAACGACACATATCTAACCCCACGTATCTAACCCCACGTATCTAACCCCACGTATCTAACCCCACGTATCTAACCCCACGTATCTAACCACACGTATCTAACCACACGTATCTAACCCCACGTATCTAACCACACGTATCTAACCACACGTATCTAACCCCACGTATCTAACCCCACGTATCTAACCACACGTATCTAACCCCACGTATCTAACCACACGTATCTAACCTCACGTATCTAACCTCACGTATCTAACCCCACGTATCTAACCCCACGTATCTAACCTCACGTATCTAACCACACGTATCTAACCACACGTATCTAACCCCACGTATCTAACCACACGTATCTAACCACACGTATCTAACCCCACGTATCTAACCACACGTATCTAACCACACGTATCTAACCCCACGTATCTAACGACACGTATCTAACCACACGTATCTAACCCCACGTATCTAACCACACGTATCTAACCTCACGTATCTAACCTCACGTATCTAACCCCACGTATCTAACCACACGTATCTAACCCCACGTATCTAACCCCACGTATCTAACCCCACATATCTAATGAACGGATGTGATCGCCTCAAAATCTGAAACTCTTGATGCTGTTAGCAAAATGGGAAAAGGGAAATATCAAGGAATAGGTGTTCTTTCTATTGAATTTTAAATATGTGTTTTGAAACTCTGCTTTTCAATATGTTCAAATAATGTATCTACAATAAAGAAATGTCTCCAACCATGCAGCAGCAGGGAATGATCACACTGCTCCTCATACCAGATGAAGATGGTCTTTTGACAGATAATTGGAGATCATCACTAAATGTAGACTATAAAATAATCTAAGTAATCTTTGCCAGACCCTTGAGAAAAGGTTTAAGTGAAATCAGCTCCATGGTTCATCATCACATCAGGCTCATTCTCCATCTAACCGGTTCCACTGAATGTGTAGAATCAGACGCTTTCATTTCATTTCTGGAGTTTTTATAAGACACAGTGGAGGACCGGTTCCTGTTTAGGTCACTTCAAATCTTTGTCTTTGGTAAGACAGTCCTCTCCAATGTTAGCATGCTCTAGACCAGTGGTTCTCAAATGGTCTGGCTGCGGGACCCACCATCACCCCTTAATGACAAGCCGGGACCCACGACCCATATACATATATATATATATATATATGCATATATATAAATGATATATATATATATAAATGATATATATATATATATATATATATATATATATATATATATATATATATATATATATATATATATCATTTATATATAATTTTGGTATATCTAGATGTCTAGTAGTAGTAACATCTGTGTAGTAAACAACTGTCAAATCAAATAAAGAAAGCACACATCAATTATATTTTAACAAATATTATTCAAATTTTTCTAATTTAACTGGATGGATTATAAATACATAGAAATACATGAATACATGTTCTTCTCATTTCAAGCAAAATAACAGCTGGATTAAAAAATGAATTACGTAATGAAATTCAATTTCGAAAAAATATTTTCACTGAATTGCTCTGCAGCTTTAAATTCAGTTCATTCAGGGTGAAGTGAAAAATCCACAATATTATATTTTTCTCATCTTTGGTTGGTGTTTTTCCTGCACCGCTGAACAAGTGCCTTAAATGCTGGAATAATTCCGCTGCATAAAAAATGCCCTTCAAAATAAAATCACAACTTTTGTTTTTTTTTACTTTAAAAAAAATGTATTGATTTATTTTTGTCAGGCAAAGGCCCACTTTTGGGTCGCGACCCACCAGTTGAGAATCACTGCTCTAGACGCAGACCTGGGCATTGTACGGGCCGCGGGCCACATCCGGCCCGCGAGCTGTTGCCGTCAGGTCATTGGGAAATTAGGAATAAAACTTAAATAAGTGTACATCATGCAAGAATAGAGCTGCATTGCTTTTATTTTGAAGGCGACTTTTGCTGTTTTTCTTCTCAATTTACGTATTTTAATGAACGTATGTGAGCAGCAGCGTCCCTACATTAGGCCCGTTCGAGTTGAACTGCGCCTCGCCTGGAAAGCAGACGAGACCAGGCGGACGTAGAAAGGGGCGTTGACAAAAAACTGCATTCAAGTCGGACCGTTTTCAGCTGCCTGCTTCTTCTTCTTCTTCTTCTTCTTCTACTTCTTCTTCTTTCTTTTGCTTTTTTTGGCAGTTGGCAAACAGCTTTGCCAACTTTGCCAAGTATTGAAAGTAAAAGTACAAGTAAATGCTGTCAATAAAAAAGCAAAGGGTCAGAATTTTGAGAATTATGAAGTTTATTCTTTTAAGTGCTGTGGCCACCATGACCAAGGACAAGGAGTTGTGTTGAAAATAATTGGGTTGTGTTCAACATAACATATTGTACATAAGTATACTTTTGCATCTACTATGAACTTATTATCATCATTTTCTGAAAAGCAATATGACACTATGAAGGAGTTGTAACAGTACATTTATAAGTATGCTTATTCCGACTCGAGGATATCCTTGATTCAGCACCATGGACAGTGACAGACAGTCGTGATTCAGCACAATGGACAGTGACAGACAGTCGTGATTCAGCACAATGGACAGTGACACACAATCCTTGATTCAGCACCATGGACAGTGACACATGATCCTTGATTCAGCACCATGGACAGTGACACACATTCGTGATTCAGCACCATGGACAGTGACACACATTCGTGATTCAGCACCATGGACTGTGACACATGATTTGTGATTCAGCACCATGGACACCGACAAACGATTCGTGATTCAGCACCATGGACAGTGACACACGATTCATGATTCAGCACCATGGACTGTGACTCGCGATCTTGATTCAGCACCATGGACAGTGAGAAACGATCCTTGATTCAGCACCATGGACAGTGACACACATTCCTGATTCAGCACCATGGACAGTGACACACGTGTCGTGATTCAGCACCATGGACAGTGACACACGATTCGTGATTCAGCACCATGGACAGTGACACATTCCTTGATTCAGCACCATGGACAGTGTTACATGATCCTTGATTCAGCACCATGGACAGTGACGCACGATTCGTGATTCAGCATGATGGGCAGTGACACATGATTCGTGATTCAGCACCATCGACAGTGACACATTCCTTGATTCAGCACCATGGACAGTGTTACATGATCCTTGATTCAGCACCATGGACAGTGTTACATGATCCTTGATTCAGCACCATGGACAGTGACACACGATTCGTGATTCAGCACCATGGACTGTGACTCACGACCCTTGATTCAGCACCATGGACAGTTACACACAATCCTTGATTCAGCACCATGGACAGTGACACATTATCCTTGATTCAGCACCATGGACAGTGACACACATTCGTGATTCAGCACCATGGACAGTGACAGATTCAGCACCATGGGCAGTGACACACATTTGTGATTCAGCACCATGGACAGTGACACACGATTCGTGATTCAGCACCATGGACACCGACAAACGATTCGTGATTCAGCAAAATGGACAGTGACACACGATTCGTGATTCAGCACCATGGACAGTGACACACAATCCTTGATTCAGCACCATGGGCAGTGACACATGATTCGTGATTCAGCACCATGGACAGTGACACATTCCTTGATTCAGCACCATGGACAGTGTAGAAGCCATTACTCTGATTTGTGTTGTACCTGTACATTCTATACTTTTAAGGAAATTATAATCATGCTACCGCTTGTACATCAAACCATGCTAATTATGATTTACTGTTGAACCTGTTAAGATGTTACTGCCGAAATGATTATGACGCAATGATGAC
Source organism: Melanostigma gelatinosum (assembly GCF_949748355.1). NCBI lineage: Eukaryota > Metazoa > Chordata > Actinopteri > Perciformes > Zoarcidae > Melanostigma > Melanostigma gelatinosum. The sequence goes on from NC_136634.1 coordinate 27,102,737, forward strand.
GTCAGGGGGCGTTATCTCTTTATGTAGACCTCACCTGAGGACGTGCAGGTGTGTTCGTTCGACTAGAGAGCGGAAGGGCTAACTATTTTTCGACCGCATTACGCACTAAGCATTACGCACCACGCATTACGAAACCGCATTGTGAGACAAAGCGGGTTTTTCTGTTTAAGATGACTTCCATGTATGCTTTTGATGCTGTTCTGGAATAAAAGAACGTTTTGAAGTGACACTACGAGAGAATGCGGGTTAATCGACCGACCGCTCCTACAATAAGTTGAAAAATAACCCATCAGAACGCCAGTCAACGTGGACATGAGAGAAGGTGGCCCGGAGTCACTGTCGTTTGGATTGATCTGGACTGCGGCCAGAATGTGATTTCACCGGTACTGTGAGTAAACGAGTGGATGCGCTGTTTTCTGAACCTGGTTACGATCAAACATTAAAGCTGACAAAGGAAACGAAGGAAATGTTTGATGAGCAGACAAATGAATCCATAAACTGCCTATAAATTACGAAACCACGGAAACTATAAACGGCAGGACGCTGATCAATATCGCTGCACGGAAATGGAAACAAAGCACGGCCGTGCGCATGAAAAATAAATAAATAAAGAAGTAACCGAAAAACTAACGAATATTCAAACAAAAGGTGACGGAATTACTTGGAAAAAAAACCTACAAACGAATATTAAAGGGCTAAGAACGAAATAATGGCAGAAGGAAGTGAACGGCAGTCACTGAAGCCGGTGTTACTGAGATGGACGCCGCACAACAAAGGAAAGCGTTTAAATCACTCAGCGCAACACGTAGAGGGAAACTCTCACACTGTACACGGAAAATGTATGAAATAAAAACAATGATGAAAGACGGTGCTGATGTTGATGATGTTAACGAAGCTGCAAATTAATTTCTAAGACTGCTGGATGAATTCAAAATGTCTCATGAATCTGTTCAGTTATTGCTGCCTGAGGATGTGAGAATGAATGAAACTTTGGACTGGTATGAGCCAAAAATGGCTGATTACGAAGCTTCTATGGCTAAGGTGGAGCAATGGTTAACACCTCAGCCGGACCCCCAGACTCTTGTTCAGGCTGGGGACAGTGTCTCACAGACTGGCTCAAGGAGTTCTAAAGGTTCCAAAAGTTCCAAATCTTCAACTGTGGTTTCAGCACGCATGAAGGTGGCTGCAGACAAAGCTGCTCTGCAGGCCAGAGCTGAAGCTCTTAAAAATAAACATGAGCTGGAAACGGAGAAGCATCAACTAAGTTTAAGAATGGAATCCCTAGACTTGGAAGCAAACATTGCTGCAGCTGATGCGAGGCTAAAGGCTCTGGAGGAATTTCAAAATGATGAAGCATCAGAACCTGGAAAAGAAAGGGAAGAACGGATAAATGCATCTGACAAAATGGAAGAAAGCCTAGCACAGCTGGAGTATGCACGGATGGGAACCATACCTAAAACACCATTACAAAGATTGATGCACGTTCAGTACCGACCACTAACTGGAATCACAAGACCGTCTGAGCAACAACCAAGAGCAACAAACCCTCACACAAGCAGAGCTGTGGTTTCTGATGGACCACGCAGACGGGGCGAATCCACTCCCAGAAGTGAGATAGCTCAGAGCATCGATCTCACAAACATTATACAAAGACAGACAGACTTGACGGACCTGCTAGTGATACAGCAGAAAGAATCTAAACTCCCAAGAAGGGAGGTTCCGGTGTTTGACGGCGATCCTCTCGCTTTCAGGCCATTTATGAAGGCTTTTAAGCACAACATCGAGGACAAAACCAACAGTGACGAGGATCGACTGTACTTCCTGGAACAGTATACTGCTGGACAGCCAAAGGAACTAGTTCAACGCTGCTTTCACATGAACGCCACGACTGGTTACGAGGAAGCAAAGCGCCTGCTTAAATATCACTTTGGTGATGTTTCAAAGTCATATCTGCATACGTTGAAAAGGCTTTGAACTGGAACCAAATACGAACAGATGATGGAAAGGCACTTCATAGCTACGCCCTCTATCTAAGAGGCTGTGGTAATGCAGTTCAGGACCTACCATACAGGTCAGAGCTGGACTCGCCATCTAACATGAAAAGACTTGTTTTCAAACTCCCATTTAAGCTTCGAGAGAAATGGCGGTCAGCTGTATGTGACATCACTGAAAGAACACAGCAGAGACCTACATTCCATGACCTTGTTCTGTTTATGGAAAAACAGGTCAGAATCATTCAAGATCCCGTCTTCGGGGACATCCAGGTCCCTGCCGGAAGCACAAATGAGAGAATATTCAAAAGAGACTTACCGTATATGAGACCTAGCAGCAAGAAAAGCTTTGCTACGACTGTCGTGCCCAAGACAGAAACCAACAAGAACCCTAATGTACGGGAAGGGGCAGACAGACCAGAGGGCAGTCGTACAGCCATGGACGCTTTCGTCAAGCCCTGTGCTTTTTGTAAAGGAAATCATGTGATCGAAACATGTGAAATAATAGCAAAGACTCCCCACAAGGAGAAAATTGAGCTGCTAAAGAAAAATGGACTGTGTTTTGCCTGCTTGGTCAAAGGTCATATGAGTAAAGAATGCAAGAAACGTCTCGTGTGTCGTTCCTGTGAGAAGAAACATCCCACGGTCTTGCATATAGAGAACTTTACTCCAGGAAGTACCAAGCCAGCAGCTAAGCAGGATTCAGCCACCAGGAGCAATTACATTGCTAGAGTTTCATCAGCAGCACAAACAGTGGACAGAACCACAGACTACAAGTTAGCAGTGGTACCTGTAAAGATAAAGGCACATAAAGGCAGCTGCTTGATAGAAACCTATGCGTTTCTAGACCCTGGAAGCACTGCTACCTTTGTCCCGGAAAACCTGATGGAACAGTTGTCCGTCAGAGGAAAGAAAACAGAGATCTTACTCCGAACAATGGGTCATGAAAAGCCTGTGGAAACCCAAGCAATAAGAGGACTGGAAGTATGCAGCCTGGATGGCAACAGCGTCATAGAGCTTCCTGAAGTCTTCACACAAGATGCCATTCCTGTCAGTCAAGAGAACATTCCTACAGAAATGGACATAAAAGGATGCTCTTATCTAAAAGAGGTCCAACTAAGAACCATCAAGGCGGTAGGCCTATTGATCGGTGCAAATGTCCCAAAGGCTGTGGAGCCACTGAGAGTGATCAACAGCCAACGGGAGGGGCCCTATGCAGTCCTAACAAGCCTAGGTTGGACCATAAATGGACCACTCCGCAGTACTGCACCTATGGATGAGCATGGTCGACCACAGATAACGTCCAATAGAATATCAGTGGCCAAGCTGGAAGAGCTCCTGATACACCAATACAACCAGGACTTCTCAGAGTTGGCCTACAATGAAAAACAAGAACACTCATTTGAAGATAACAAATTCCTGCAAGTGATGAACAACTCGGTCAAAAGGAAAGAAGGCCACTACGAAATACGACTTCCGTTCCACCAGGATAACATCAGCCTGCCAAACAACAGGAAAATGGCGGAACAAAGAGTATTAAATCTTGCCCGCAGATTCCATGGACAGTGACAGACAGTCGTGATTCAGCACGTGATTCTGGTGATTTCATGTATTTGCTTTATCCTAAAGCTGTGCATCAATTAAACGGCTCAGCAGCTGAATGAGCAAGGTGCCAACCGGTATCCGTGGTGAAGAGTGTTCATGTTCATGTTCAACATTAACCTGTTCATGCGCTCCACGGCCATGTGTGACTACATACGGTGACACTCCAAAGTTAATGGGCATCAGAGATTGATGTCCGTGTTAGACCTACACCACTCTCCGGTCTGTGAACAAGACATTCAGTCACATTTTCACAAATAGAGGAATAAAGTGAGTAATTAGAGCAGAAATAGTCTGTTCATGTCCCAAATGAGATTACTGCTGCTCCACTTCAACCACAGAGCATGTGTGAATGTCAGCTGCAGCTCTGTCTCGTTGATCATCTGTCAGTCCGAGTTCAAAGCTGATGTTGAAGCCATAGCACAGGCGCTGAAGGGCCCTCCTCACCTCGTTACGTTTTATTATGCTAATTATTCCTCATTGCTTATTCAAATATCCATAATTTAAATCCCCCACTTCCCCTGTAATTAAAGGACAAAACAAAAAGTTTGCTCTGAATTTACATTCATTCTCAAAACACGTAAATGAGTCAGTGTGGATTTATCATGGAGAATTATTTCTTCAATAAATGATTTCATTTGACATCGATCACAAACTTCTTTCTTTTCTTCTCTTTGTAGTTCATCCTGTTGATCTATTCAGAGACAATGTGGCCGTTGCTCTTACAGTAGAACAAGAGAAGACAATGTTGCCCTTTACAGTTGGTAACTTCACTCAAATATGATGTTATCCTGTGTCCCACAAGGTAAGTCTGTTTGCATTTGTCATAAATCGATATGGTTGATGGTTGAGATGGCGAGTAAAGAATGTATGTTAATTATGGCGTTATGTAATGGCTAGTTATGAATGTAGATCTATTTGGTCTCTAGTTCTGATGTTCTTTAGTTAGTAAGAAAACATTACCGTTATACGTGAGCGGTTAAAACTTGCAGTTCTGAAAGTTAAATTGCACAACTTCAAGGCAATGTGTACTTCTAACTTTTAATTATATCTTATCCGATTACTTGATTGTTGATGGAATAATCGGTAGAATACTCGATTACTACAATAATCGACAGCTGCGGTCTTGTCACAGCTGACATTACAACACTCTTGTGAACTATATTGTGTCATTGTTTCAGAAAAGCAGCACTCAAACCCGTGTACCACTAGAAGAGTGCAGAAGAGTTGTGACTGAGAGACACTTCAACAAATACTTCAAAATAGTGAAAGGAATCCACTGCACTGCACATGCTATAGAATCACAGGCCGTCATCAGAGCGCACTGCTTATATCTCAACACATCATCGTGCTGCAGATGAAGCCACTTTAAAAAATCGATACGTTTGAAAACCAGTGATTACAGATCATTTAAAACACAACAAAGCAGCAGCTCTCCAGAGCTAAATAATGACAGAATTAGACACACACACACTCACTCACTCACTCACACACACTCACATGTCCAAGAGAGATGTACAATGTAGTATCAGCCCATCCACACACTGTAATCATCCAATGCAATTATCCTTTATAATAACAGTCTAAGTCTTTTCAAAGTGTTTTTCAAGTGTGCAGAAATCAGTGAGTGAGTCACTGTGCTCTGTGCCAACAATTTAGAAATAATTCAATATTGTCATTCAACTGTTGTCCCTCCAGTAGCTGCAGAGACTTCTTAACCAGAGGACATTTGACCTGAATTGCATTTCCTTGTTTGTGTGTACTCTTCTTTCATACAGATACCTCTCTGTAAGCAATGCACACGCACACCCACACACATCCAGACGTACAGAAAGGAAAGACTTTACAGTTACTTCATCACCAAATGCTCCACCATGCTCCACCATATATATACATACATCTATATATGTACTGTATGTATAGATGCATATCTACACATACATGTGTGTGTGTGTTTTGTGTGTGCAAACGAGAAAATGAAAAACAAAGGGCGGGCGGGACATAGACGTTGTAACATTGGTACTCATGCTGTAGCTCCGTACAAAACAAGCTTTTACCTTTTTGCATTTACATGATGTTGTTCAGCTCGCCGTCTAAAGCTTGTGAATCCAAATGACAATTGTTAGGCATAAAGGGAGCGTATTAGGAGAGTGATGGGCGTTGAGGCAAGCAAAATACATCTGTAGATGAAGAGCTTGTCATGAATACACAAACAATTCCTCTTTAAGAATCTATCATCACTTCAATATCACGCAGTTCTGTAAGAAAGGAAAGCAGTTATTGTCCTCTTGGAGTGAACTTTAAAGCTGCCCTAATCTTCTTCCCTTCTTTTCTTGACATTGATCACATCATTAAACCACAGAGAATTATCACCAACTCTGCACTTCCCCTCAGTTCCATGGAGCCTTTTGGAATATCTCAGCTAATTGTTTTGGTTCACTGACAAGCTCAGCTTTTATCAACCTCAGTTCCATCAGCACCGCTCTGATGAACCCACTGCACGTTACATATCCAGCACCACCAACAGACAGGAAACATATTGTAACATTTACAGAACTTCAGATTCCCTTCTACAGCCATGTCATCTTCTACAGCCATGTCATCTTCTACAGCCATGTCATCTTCTACAGCCATGTCATCTTCTACAGCCATGTCATCTTCAACAGCCATGTCATCTTCTACAGCCATGTCATCTTCAACAGCCATGTCATCTTCAACAGCCATGTCATCTTCAACAGCCATGTCATCTTCAACAGCCATGTCATCTTCTACAGCCATGTCATCTTCAACAGCCATGTCATCTTCTACAGCCATGTCATCTTCTACAGCCATGTCATCTTCAACAGCCATGTCATCTTCAACAGCCATGTCATCTTCTACAGCCATGTCATCTTCTACAGCCATGTCATCTTCAACAGCCATGTCATCTTCTACAGCCATGTCATCTTCTACAGCCATGTCATCTTCTACAGCCATGTCATCTCCAACAGCCATGTCATCTTCTACAGCCATGTCATCTTCAACAGCCATGTCATCTTCTACAGCCATGTCATCTTCAACAGCCATGTCATCTTCTACAGCCATGTCATCTTCTACAGCCATGTCATCTTCTACAGCCATGTCATCTTCTACAGCCATGTCATCTTCTACAGCCATGTCATCTTCAACAGCCATGTCATCTTCTACAGCCATGTCATCTTCTACAGCCATGTCATCTTCTACAGCCATGTCATCTTCTACAGCCATGTCATCTTCAACAGCCATGTCATCTTCAACAGCCATGTCATCTTCTACAGCCATGTCATCTTCTACAGCCATGTCATCTTCAACAGCCATGTCATCTTCTACAGCCATGTCATCTTCAACAGCCATGTCATCTTCTACAGCCATGTCATCTTCTACAGCCATGTCATCTTCAACAGCCATGTCATCTTCAACAGCCATGTCATCTTCTACAGCCATGTCATCTTCTACAGCCATGTCATCTTCAACAGCCATGTCATCTTCTACAGCCATGTCATCTTCTACAGCCATGTCATCTTCTACAGCCATGTCATCTTCAACAGCCATGTCATCTTCTACAGCCATGTCATCTTCAACATCCATGTCATCTTCTACAGCCATGTCATCTTCAACAGCCATGTCATCTTCTACAGCCATGTCATCTTCTACAGCCATGTCATCTTCTACAGCCATGTCATCTTCAACAGCCATGTCATCTTCTACAGCCATGTCATCTTCAACAGCCATGTCATCTTCTACAGCCATGTCATCTTCTACAGCCATGTCATCTTCTACAGCCATGTCATCTTCTACAGCCATGTCATCTTCTACAGCCATGTCATCTTCAACAGCCATGTCATCTTCTACAGCCATGTCATCTTCTACAGCCATGTCATCTTCTACAGCCATGTCATCTTCTACAGCCATGTCATCTTCAACAGCCATGTCATCTTCAACAGCCATGTCATCTTCTACAGCCATGTCATCTTCTACAGCCATGTCATCTTCAACAGCCATGTCATCTTCTACAGCCATGTCATCTTCAACAGCCATGTCATCTTCTACAGCCATGTCATCTTCTACAGCCATGTCATCTTCAACAGCCATGTCATCTTCAACAGCCATGTCATCTTCTACAGCCATGTCATCTTCTACAGCCATGTCATCTTCAACAGCCATGTCATCTTCTACAGCCATGTCATCTTCTACAGCCATGTCATCTTCTACAGCCATGTCATCTTCAACAGCCATGTCATCTTCTACAGCCATGTCATCTTCAACATCCATGTCATCTTCTACAGCCATGTCATCTTCAACAGCCATGTCATCTTCTACAGCCATGTCATCTTCTACAGCCATGTCATCTTCTACAGCCATGTCATCTTCTACAGCCATGTCATCTTCAACAGCCATGTCATCTTCTACAGCCATGTCATCTTCTACAGCCATGTCATCTTCTACAGCCATGTCATCTTCAACAGCCATGTCATCTTCTACAGCCATGTCATCTTCTACAGCCATGTCATCTTCAACAGCCATGTCATCTTCAACAGCCATGTCATCTTCTACAGCCATGTCATCTTCTACAGCCATGTCATCTTCTACAGCCATGTCATCTTCAACAGCCATGTCATCTTCTACAGCCATGTCATCTTCAACAGCCATGTCATCTTCTACAGCCATGTCATCTTCAACAGCCATGTCATCTTCTACAGCCATGTCATCTTCTACAGCCATGTCATCTTCAACAGCCATGTCATCTTCTACAGCCATGTCATCTTCAACAGCCATGTCATCTTCTACAGCCATGTCATCTTCAACAGCCATGTCATCTTCAACAGCCATGTCATCTTCTACAGCCATGTCATCTTCAACAGCCATGTCATCTTCTACAGCCATGTCATCTTCTACAGCCATGTCATCTTCAACAGCCATGTCATCTTCTACAGCCATGTCATCTTCTACAGCCATGTCATCTTCTACAGCCATGTCATCTTCAACAGCCATGTCATCTTCTACAGCCATGTCATCTTCAACAGCCATGTCATCTTCAACAGCCATGTCATCTTCTACAGCCATGTCATCTTCAACAGCCATGTCATCTTCTACAGCCATGTCATCTTCTACAGCCATGTCATCTTCTACAGCCATGTCATCTTCAACAGCCATGTCATCTTCTACAGCCATGTCATCTTCAACAGCCATGTCATCTTCTACAGCCATGTCATCTTCAACAGCCATGTCATCTTCTACAGCCATGTCATCTTCTACAGCCATGTCATCTTCTACAGCCATGTCATCTTCAACAGCCATGTCATCTTCTACAGCCATGTCATCTTCTACAGCCATGTCATCTTCTACAGCCATGTCATCTTCAACAGCCATGTCATATTCTACAGCCATGTCATCTTCAACAGCCATGTCATCTTCTACAGCCATGTCATCTTCTACAGCCATGTCATCTTCAACAGCCATGTCATCTTCAACAGCCATGTCATCTTCAACAGCCATGTCACCAGTGAACACGCTCATTGGTTCAACTCTTCTTAGCGCCATATTAAAGTGAATAAAGCCAGAGCTCTGAGTCTGTCATGGTGTTGTTCTGCACATGACCACAGATAACAGAGCTGATCTGGTGACTTGTGTCTTGCTGCTGTAACGTGACATGCTCGGTTTCTCCACCACTGCCTGTGTATATGTGGACACTAAATATTGGACCACTTGGATCTTTGGTGGTTTATGTTCTTTCAAAGATATTGCACTCTGCCGTACTTCGGTTGCCAAACGGCGTGCACACACTTACCCAAGTCATCATTGTTAACAGTGCAAAAGGCTTTATAGGAGGATATGTCATTGTTGTGATTACAGATTGTTGTGCTCAAAACAATCATTACAGTTTTCATAAAATGATAAAAAGTCAAATGTTTTACACGATTTATTTTCATTGAACATCAGCACTGCTACAGTCACATAGCACATTTCATAAAAGCTCAAGTGTCCTGTAAATAAACGAGAAGGATTTCTGCTTACTCATCAGTAACGAAGCAAACTGTTGGGAACATAAAAACACAAATACATTCTGTGTACTAATTACGTCAAAAGCCAACTAGCTCCACCAAGATCAGTGCAGGCATGCAGTGCATTTTACAAATTCCAGAAAGAAAACAACAACAATCGTAACTTACATTCATCACTTACAGTAACTACAGTAACAGAGAGCGGAACAGAAACAGGGTTACATGCAGTTTCATTTCCCCTCGGAAAGAATAGCTTCAGAGTTTACATTTAACTGAATGTTGCTAGCTGCTATAGATAAAAATAAGTGATCTTAATATTAAATTAAGTTATTTACACTCACTTTCTTACTGCCAGGAAGCTAATACCACTCAATACATCACATCCAGCTGTGTACAGCATGCTAAGGTGCTACGGTGGTGGAATGAGAGTGCCTGTTGGGACACAGGTTCCTTCAGTTTGTCATCAGTTAGAGTTGGAGCTGATTTATGGGACAAGTTTACTGAAGCAAATCCTTGCTAACGCCTTAATATTTGAATTACTTCGGACTTTCGGTATAATTTTGCTGTTGTTAAACGCAGCCCCATTTACTTCATCTCATCAAGACTTTTTTCTCTTCTTTGATTCTCCGTTCATACATTTATTCAATAAGTGAAGGTAACACCAGGTCAGTTATTGGGTAAAGTATCCTATGAACCAATTGAAACATGCTAAGCTAGCGCTGGATTACTGTGCTGGACTTATTGTCACTCTCCTCCCTCTATCCTTGGTGAGATAGCAACAAGTGTTCTTTTCAAGATTTGTTCCCTGTAATGAAACGCTATGAAGCATAAAGACCAACTCTCAATGCACGAGAAGCAACAGGTAGTTCAATGTACACCTCTCCGTCCTGAGATGAGGCTTCATCCTCACTAAAGGACAGATAATGAGTTCTCTATCAAAGGTCAAAGGCGATGGAGTGCAAATGATATCAAATGTCAAAAAACTGCACTCCTCAGCTGTACAGTGTATTTCTTAACATTGACGTTGTCTTTGTCAGTGAGGATAAGCAGCGTGAGTCAGCTTCATGTGGAAGAACATCTCAGATCAAGCATCAGCTCCACAGCTGTGCATATTGGATGTCTTTGGGATGCATGGGAGATGAAGGTTTAACGCATTAGCATTCTGACAACAATACAGCTCAGGAGGAAACACCGAACATCTTTTAAAAGTTAAAATATCAAAGTCTAGTTTACACACGTCAGGTTTATCACGACACCAGTCAGCGTCTCCATGTGTTCTACACTCATGAAATTGAATGATCTTGATGATGATGATGATGACGACGATGACGGTGATCATGATATTATTTTATATTTCTAAATCGCATATCTGGCTTAAGGCTAAAAAAACATTGCAATGTTTGTTAAAAATACTCCTGCGGAGGAAGACTACGTCTCCTAAAAGTCATATTATGTCTCAAGGGATTCAGAATTCACCAACAAAGTAACTTGGCAAGTCATTTTGAAGAAGCAAGAAAAAGCAGCTTTTTATAATCAATGGGCAAATGTGCCCTTTGATTATAAAAAGTTGAGATGATCAAAAATAAGGAGTTTCATGCACAGCCGTCTTAATGCATGGGCTTACCGCGGCCCGCCACAGAAAAGGGCCCACAGGGGTTGGGGGGGGAGGAAACAGATCAAATAGAATTTGCACAGAGAAAAAGTATTCCTGCTTGATATGTGCGGTAGGTCTCCTCCTGACTGAACAGGGACAGGACGGAGGGCTCTGGGCTGCCATGTGCGCAAAGAACCGCTGACAGCAGCGGTTCTTTGTGCGACAACCTGCCAGCTGAATATGGGACTGAGGTCTGTTTGACTGAATGAACGGTGACACAAAGAGACAATCAACTCATTAGCAACTTACAGAAACATCGCATTCAATAGTCCACCATCTCTCTCTCTCTCTCACACACACACACACACACACACACACACACACACACACACACACACACACACACACATTAAGCGATGCAGCACTCAGTCCTTGTCCCAGTCCAAAAGTCAAGTTGTTATACAATGAAATATTCTACTTCAATCCCTATTTGTTGGCGTTTAGCCTCATGAAAGCTTCTTCACAGTTGGTTCATAATGATTATATGACTTGTATTTTGTGCAGCAACAGATATCCAATTTAACCACAGCCATGAGTGATTGTTGATGCAGTATTCAATGCGCTGCTGATGTTTGTGCAGGTTGGACGTGGCAATAGTTCTTTAATGAGGCCTTTACCTCAGATTTGGTCCTTTGTAGTCTTATATGATCACTATGTGTTCCAAATGAAACAGAAACATCACAATATACAGTGTATAGCCTTTAACACTGTTTGGTAAACTACAACATCTTCTAAACAGAGTTGTCTTGATCTACGCTCAGGTATGAGTCAGTGCCTGCTATTGTACTACTAGAGGAATAGAAGGTGCGTTTCTTTACTCTGCCTTTTTTAAACTGTATCTGAACAATGAATCCTCGTTGACTGGAGCATGCGTAACGGATTAGAAATTCATAGAATTTGTGCTTTAATTAGAAATGGTAATGTTAAAATATATCATTATGCCTTCCTTTTTATCCATGTGTGTCGAGTCAAACTCTTCTGTGCAAGATATGTGATTGGACAAATGATTTAAATGACAGTAGAGTCTTTTCAAAAAGCTAATTATTCATTTTTCGTTGTATATACTTTAATTTATAATATCTGAATTCCTTAAGGTCTGTGGAGAACAGGTTATGTATTTTTGGAGAGTAAAATCTGCTTTTAACGAAACATGTGCAGCCTCTCTTCAACAAACTCATTTATGAGCCAACACATTGACGTGCAATTTAGTGACCGAAGAAATGATGTTTCCATACCACAGTATGACATCTACTAATGATTTTTCATCTATTTCCATGTGATCTCAGTGGTCAAAGTGAAATCTACCACTCGTAAAACAAACGCTCATGTTTCTTCTCAGATTTAGTTTTGACCAAAATCGGATCCTGCCCATGAGCAATCCACTGGATGGAATCAGATCAATTTTATAGTTTTGTTTGTTTTTTGGCATTGAGTTTAAGTGGCGCTTACAAATCTACAATGTGGCGATACAGAAGTTTACATGCTCTCCTGCTTATCGTGTGTTGTAAGTCTGTCTGCTAAATAAACTGTTGCATCATTTAATGAAGGCAAAACCAACTCGTCATCACCAGATGGCATCGTCTCAGCTGGACCCACACCAAAGCTAGTAGCTGGGCTTATGTCGATGGGGTGGTCTGCTTTCTTGCCATTGGCTGTTGCTGTATCCTGATGACCACTTCCATTCTGCTTTGTAGTTATATCAGTGTCAGTATTCACACTCCTTGCATTTTCATTGGTTCCATTGCTATTGGCCTGGGAGGCTCGGGGGTCTCGAATGGTGCCGAAGCCCGTCTGGATCATTGACAGCGTCCTCTGGTTTCCCTCTGGCGGTTGGCAGCGGTAAAGCCCGCGAAATGCTGAGCGGAACTTCTGAGACATGGCATTGTATATCACAGGGTTTATAGCACTGTTGGCATAGATGCATGTCCGGCAGAACAGGAGGAACCAGGCATCCAGATAGGGCGTGGACACAAAAGAGTTGATCAAAACTAAAGTCCGGTAGGGCATCCACAGTAGAGCAAATAGGATCACCACTACTGCCAGCATCTTTGTCACCTGTAGGGAAGAAAGATAGATACAGCCCATTAGAACCCCATCAAACAGATGTGATAGGAAGGATTGTGTTGATAAAGCCTCTACGGCTGGGTTACACCAACAAGGATTCATTTTAATCATGATTCAATTATGGTTTAACTTTTAGCCAAACTTAAAAGAAGCTTAAAATTCGGAAATATTGAATTTAAACCAAACCACTAAAACTTTAAACTCTAATTCAAAATGATATCCAGTATAAACTTACACTTGAGGAGGTTTAACTTTTTTTTAAATGGTTGTCATTTTGAGAGGGCTTCAAGCTGAATAATCAAGTTCCTCGAGGAAAGTCAAGGGACCGACTCAACATTTGAGTTTGCCGACATGGCCGTACCACCATGGAGGTCCTGACCTCATTATCTTTTGACTAAAAATAACAACGCCGAGATAAACAACTTGCTCATCTCATTGCTTGTGTGTGTGTGTGTGTGTGTGTGTGTGGCAGTGACATGATGGAGTGGATGATCTTGACGGTACTACATGATATTTACTCAACACGGTGGTTCTCTAATTCTGTCAACAACTTGAGGAAAGCAGAACAGCAGCTCATGATTCGGACAACTAGATAGTTTTACTTGCGGACTGCCAATGCCATTCATCCCCAGACCTCATCTGACCAACAGCTGCTGGACAGTCCCCCTACATTAAACAGTGGCAATGATTACAGCTGGTTAGTTTCACTTTCACCACTAAATAGCCTCCATGTGTTTACTTTCTTCACTGAGCCAGAGAGGTGAAACAAAGATCATTTAACGCTCAGCTTTGGGAAGAGACGAGACTGAGAGAAGGTGATGGAGATGAGATACTGCCCACTGTGCTCAGGACAGGATCAGCATGATGCTGTTCAACACAAACAGAATCTCACCTAGTCCAGTTCAAACTGTTTTCACCAGACACATATGTATGTTCTTTGGTTTATACACTGGAACCTGTAGGCTTAATTTAAAAACACAAACACACATCATGATATTGACATAATAAAGTATTACCGCATACATACTGTATATCATTGTTAAACCCATTTTGCTGACATGTATGTGCTGTTTGTCATTTTCTGTTTTTTGCAGCAGAGACAAATGAGGAGTCAGAAAGGGACAGGCAGTACATACAGAGGGTGAAGGAGAACAGTAGTGTGTTTCTGGTCTGGTTGTTCAGGATCCTGTCTCCACTTCAGAATCAGTACCATTTATTGCCACGGTATGTTGCACATACAAGGAATTTGACATGTCGGGTGGTGCATAACATTAAACAATCAACACAGTGCAAAAAGTATAAACATACTCAAATGTACAATAAAATATAAAATAAAGTAAAATATAAAATAAAGTGCACAAATAAACAGGTAACAGGACTATAAACAAGTGAGATGTACAGTATTTAAATTTAAAGAAGTGTATTTAAATAAGAAACCTAGAGGAGATGTGCAGGGGAGTGACCGGTAGGAATTTGTCCTGGGGATGACAGAGTCAGTGGGGGTCCCGGCTTTGTTGATGAGCCCAACTGAAGACGGGAAGAAACTGTTCATGTGTCGTGAGATCTTGGTCCTGATGGACCTCAGCCTCCTACCAGATGGAAGGGGCACAAACAGTTTATGTCCAGGGTGAGAGGGGTCAGCTACAATCCTTCTTGCTCGCTTCAGGGTCCTTGAAGCGATCAAGTCCTGGAGGGACGGCAGATTGCAGCCAATCACCCTCTCAGCAGAGCGAATGATGCGCTGCAGCCTGCCCTTGTCCTTGGCTGTGGCTGCAGCGTACCAGACGGTGATGGAGGAGCAGAGGATGGACTCAATGATGGCTCTGTAGAAGTGCACCAACATTGTCTTTGGCAGGTTGAACTTCTTCAGCTGCCTCAGGAAGTACATCCTCTGCTGAGCCTTCTTGGTGAAGGAGCTGATGTTGAGCTCCCACTTGAGGTCCTGGGATATGATGGAGCCCAGGAAGCGGAAGGACTCCACAGCATCAACGGGGGAGTCACGGCCTTTTGCTTTAAGCAGGGCCTGCTGTGGGCGTTCCCTTGTTGCTTGTCTGTGTTGTCTTGCAGGTCCCTTGTAGGCGGAGCCGATCAGTACAATTGGGAGCACCTGGCCAGTCTCCCAGGGGTATTTAGGACCTGCCCGCCGCAGTCCGCTCTCTCCTCTGTTCCTGCAGCACCATGTTTTCGATTGTTGAGTAATACATGTACCTCTTTCCGTTTAAAAACACGTGTGTCTCCCGCTTTTTTTGTCATGGCTCAAGAGCCGGGTCGTGACACACAGGGAGATGAGGGCTGCATTCTTCCGGAAATCTACAACCATCTCCACTGTCTTTAGAGCGTTGAGCTCTAGGTTGCTCAGACCGCACCAGGTCACCAGATGGTCAGTCTCCCACCTGTAGGCAGACTCATCCCCACCAGAGATGAGTCCAATGAGGGTGGTGTCATCCGCGAACTTCAGGAGCTTGATGGACTGGTGACTGGAGGTGCAGCTGTTGGTGTACAGGGAGAAGAGAACAGGGGAAAGAACGCAGCCTTGGGGGGAACCGGTGCTGATGGTCCTGGAGGATGAGACGTGTTTTCCCAGCTTCACGTGCTGCTTCCTGTCAGACAGGAACTCTGTGATCCACTTGCAGGTGCAGCTGGCAGAGCTTGTCGTGCAGCAGAGACGGGATGATGGTGTTAAAGGGAGAGCTGAAGTCCACAAACAGGATCCTGGCGTAGGTTCCTGAGGAGTCCAGATGCTGGAGGATGAAATGAAGGGCCAAGTTGACTGCGTCAGCCTTTTGGCTCTGTAGGCGAACTGCAGGGGGTCCAGGAGTCGATGAGGGTTTTTAGGTGGGACAGGACAAGGCGCTCAAAAGACCACAGAGGTCAGGGCGACGGGCCTGTAGTCACTAAGTCCTGTGATCCTTGGTTTTTTGGGGACGGGGATGATGGTGGAGACCTTGAAGCAGGCTGGTACGTGGCATGTCTCCAGGGAGGTGTTGAAGATGTCTGTAAGCACCGGAGACAGCTGGTCAGCACAATACTTTAGGGTGGAGGGGGAGACAGAGTCCAGGCCGGCTGCTTTGCGGGAGTTTCTGTTTTTTAAAACGCCTCTTGACGTCTCTCTCCAGTTTCTCAGAGTACAGTTGTTTAACGTCTCTCACCGCCTTGCTAAACCTGTATTTTGCCTCTTTGTACAAGACCTTGTCCCCACTCCTAAATGTCTGTTCCTTGTGCCGCCTTAGCTGTCTGAGTTCTGCTGTGAACCAGGGTTTGTCGTTGTTATAACTCACCCTGGTGCTTGATGGAACGCAGCTGTCCTCACAGAAGCTGATATATGAAGTCACAGCCTCTGTGTACTCATCCAGACTGTTGGTAGCAGTCCTGAAAACATCCCAGTCTGTACAGTCTAAACAAGAGCTTCACTGGTCCACTGCTTGAATTTCCTCACCACAGGTTTGCAGAGCTTGAGTTTCTGCCTGTATGAAGGAATCAGATGGACCATGATGTGGTCAGAGAGACCCAGTGCAGCCCGAGGGACGGCGTGATAGGCCCTGGTTATTGTGGTGTAACAGTGGTCAAAAATGCTCTCCTCTCTGGTTGAGCATTTAATAAACTGTCTGTATCTCGGGAGTTCATGGCTGAGGTTTCCTTTGTTAAAGTCACAGAGGACAATAATGTCTGTAGGCCTCCTCCTTAGCCAGACGAAGCTGCCTGAGTCTTGCAGTAAACCAGGTTTATTGTTGTTGAACGTGCAGAATGTTTTTTTCGGCACACACATGTCCTCACAAAAACTGATGTATGATGTCACAGTGTCAGTGAGCTCATCCAGGTCTGTAGCAGCAGCCTCACAAACACTCCAATCAGTGCAGGCAAAGCAGGACTGTAGCTCCAGCTTTGCCTCGTTGGTCCATCTCCTTACAGTCTTCACCTCAGGCTTTGCAGATTTTACTTCCTGCCTGTAGGTCAGGAGAAGATTAAACCAGACGGTGATCAGAGAGTCCCAGAGCTGCACGAGGGACTGAGCGGTATGCATCCTTTATGACAGTGTAGCAGTGGTCCAGTGTGTTTTTGTCCCTGGTGCTACACTTCATATGTTGTCTGTATTTTGGCAGTTCTTTGCTGAGGTTTGCTCTGTTGAAGTCCCCAAGAACAATGAGCAGGGAGTCTGGGTGTTTGTACTCCATGTTGGTGATCTGCTCAGCAGGTGTTGGAGAGCCTCACTAACAGGCCTGAGGATGTAAACACCGACCAGAATGAACGAGGAAAACTCCTGCGGTGAATAAAAAGGTTTACAGTCTATGAAAAGGGTTTCTAAGTGAGGGCTGCATTCCTTTGACACTGTGACATCAGTACACCAACCTTCATTAATGTAGAAGCAGATTCCGCCTCCCCTTGTTTTTCCCGACAGCGCTGTTTTTAGCTAGATGGGAGTCACAGAGGCTCTCTCCATGTTTTATACACTTTTGTTATATATAGTTTTATGTGTTACACAAACATACAAAACGGCAGCCAACCAAGAGATCCAAACGGACAGCAGAGACATTCAACCTCAAATGGCAAAGCACTGTAGTGTCCCAGAAAGGTGTCCTCACCGGTCCACTGGCTGCTTACCACCGACATTCTCGGAACCCCTTGGAGACCCGGGACTTGACCGAGTCAGCCTGTGAGACTGAAGTGATTCGTCTCATCAGTGGCAGATAACACGCCTACCCCCTCCCAGACCCTGCAGCCACGTTCACCGGGTATCATGCCAACGCCTCCTCGCTGCAAAAGGCTTTTTGAGATCAGGGTCCGTGTCCGTGCCGTGAGCAGTTAGCCAGTGACGGTCACCTCGGCAGGTAGTTAAAAAGGTTAAACTCATAAACAGCAAGTGTTCAATTGAATATGAAGGAGGCGTGGAAGAGAGCTTTCTAATTATCTCTCCTCTGCCATAATGAGACAGAAAGCACCCGAGTGACATTTTGAATATGCATATTAAGACTGTAATTATGTGGCAGCAGGATACTTGACTCCGGCATTTCAAACAAATCAGAGTTTCTTTAGCTCGCAGACCGAATCCAGAATCCAACGGATGCACCGTTCAGCCCACTGAGCCAAAGAACTCACGTTTAGCCTCTGATGCTATCGCCTCGCCTGGGGAAACAATGACCACGCTTCCCCATCTGTCCTCCTCAACATGCACTTGAGGAGATCACAGACATGAAGAGACTCTCAGAGATTAAAACTATACAATCTCACACCACACTGTATTAATATCTAATCATAAAAGTGCCATTCTCTGGCATACAGTTTATCAAACTGCTATCAGATTGAGTTTGCCTATCAATAGAATAAAAGAGCATGAAGTGCCCATTGAAGAACTGAGAGAGCAAAACCATCTGCGGTATTAAGGAAACTTCAATGTAAATCCTAAATCCCATTATGCAAATCTTCTGCTCCTAGATGGAGCCCCTTGAACACACAAGATTAGGATCTTCTCTCTGCTCTCGCAAAAGAGTTCACTTTCACCCAGGCCCGTGTTCATGCAGAGACACTCACGACCAACACAAGGTACATCTCAAGTCTCGTAATTCTCATTTCCTCGCTCCTCGATCTAACCAGAAGTTGTTCTGCGCCGCCATATTGACGGCCGTCCCAAAGCTCTTATTTAGCTCGGAGGAGGGAGGAGCGAGGATGGAGGAGAGAGGAGGGACCTCGGAGGAGCCGTGAGTGAGGACCCACGAGAACGGACTTCCAGGAAGTCTTTTAACGGCCGACACACCCCCTCATTGTTCATCAGTCATGTGATTGGACGCTGCAGCCGATCGGACTGACTGACTGAGTTTAACACCAGAGTGAAGACGGATCACAGAATAAACTCAAACTTTATATTTGATGAGGTTTCTGATTCAACATCTGGTTTAAATAAATGTTCATTGTAGTCTATACAACAAAACGACCACAAACAACTTTCTTCATTTATTAGAAAGATTTGTGTTTTCATGATCTGATGTTTACCTCAATAACTTTATTATGGAAACAATTAAAGTCAGAGCGAGCTGATAGACGAAACACGTTTTACATCATTCCTGAGTGTTTGATGAGTTTTATCATTTAAGAGAAACAATAATCATATTCTGGTTATTTAATAATGATGTCACAGTCACAATTTCAAAAACGTACAGACGCAAATAATTCATAAATAAGACGATCGCATTCCGCTGGTAGAAATGGATCCTGAGCTTATAAACAGAACACAGGACACAGTTTGTTAACAGACTACAGAGAGAAACACTCTACAGTGGTGATCACTGTGTGTCTTTATTAGTTATTACTATTATTAGTTACTATTATTAAGTACAGTGATCATGTGAACAGACACAAACTTCTCAAAAGTCTCTCCAGCTGTTAAAGCCGACTGACAGCTGATCAGCTGTGATCAGCTGATCCTCCGTCATCAGAAACAGACGTCGTTTCACGTGACGCTTCAGAGGAAAGGACGTCTCATGCCTCTGAAAACATATTTCCTCGTTCCTCTCTCCTTGCATGGTTTCCTCCATGCATCCCTGGTGGGAGGGACTAAGACGCAAGGAAAGGACCCAAGTGAGGGAAACGGGGATGCAATTAAGAGACTTGAGATGTACCCACAGTGACACAGAAACAACATCTGCAGAAGGTATAGAAGATATATCTATATATATATATATATATATATATATATATATATATATATATATATATATATAGTTATAGTTATATAAATGAAAAATTATATTTAAACACATTTCTGTTATTATAACATAAATCATTTTAATTGAGGGTTAAGAAACCCACATTACTCTATCAAAGATCAAACTATGAAAGAAAATAACAAAGACAAATATCAAACACAAGGTGTCTCACACCGTGAGCTCACAGAGAAAGCCGCCTTGGATACATGCATACACGTTCAGGGGAAAGACAGGATATAAAAGTACGAAGCATATACTCAGAAATCAATAGTTAAAGTGTATTCGAAAGATAAGGTTTATGATCATTACATAACAAATGTTTAATGCATAGAGTGATTTAACAAATGTAAAAACTGATTATAATAATGTTCTGTGTACCGGAGCTGAGATGTGGAAAAAGTGTGTGATAGGGTGTGTCAGCAGACCGAGTGAGTCAGGAACAGATGTTTTTGGGTGTGGGTCGGAAAAACAGTCATGAGACATGGAATTCTGCTGCAAGAGATGACTCATACTCCCGCGAGAGAAAGGTCTGGTGCTTTCCGGAGACAAACGCACACACAAAAAGGTGGGGTGAAGATCATGTGTTCAGGATAGGTGGGGGGAGAACAGATAGCCCAAATCAAGGATAAAAGGAGACGCTTGCAAGCCCCAAACTGGGATTTCTACACGAGCCGTCCAGACGCTCTGAGAAGAAGATACAGACGATTGCAACTGAAGTATTCGAGGACTTCGTCTCGGTTCACGGAAAGAAGACCGCTGTTCGTGGACAAAGAATTAAAAGACGGAGATTTTCCTCTCCCCACTGCTCGACTTTAACAACTGAACAACGGAGGAACGCCGCCGCCCTAGAAAGACTTTGTACGGAGCCTTGTGGACTGTTGAACGGACTCCGCTGGGAGAGCAGGAGGAGCCAGAGGGTCCGGCCGGACCATCGCTCCTGACAACTCCAAAAGAACCTTTTCATCGCACCTTTGGAAATCCAGCTCCAGCCGAGCCGTCTCGGCATCAAAAACCAATGAGTATAACCTGAGAAGAAAATTAAAGTAACGAATCAAGTGTAGTGACATTTTATGTGAGCTGTAGCTTAACCCTTGCAAACTAACTAAATATAACCTGCAATAAATATCGAATCTGCATTTAAAGTAAATTTCTCAAGTACATTTATTTGCTCAGGTAGTAACAGTTCCTCGTGGCAGTAAAAAGTTAAATCCATTGTATGTCTAACAACTGAGTTCTGTAAGGTTATCCTAGAAGACCGAATCCACTTAACAATCCCTTACGGTTTTAGAAGTAATCCTAGCCGTTAAAACCTAACCTGGCATTTACCAAGAGCACGGATCCAGAAGAGGGAAGCTGCCATAACCGACACGAATGGTAGGAGTGCCCGGGGTCAGGGTGGCCCCTCGACCGAGTGCACTCAGACCGGAGGAAGCAGGGTAGACGTCGGGAGTAACGGCAGTTAGAAGAGCCAGGCGAGTTCCCTCGCAAGAACACCAGCTCGACAATCTTTTAATAGAGAGCTGAGTCAGTAAGTAGCCCCGTATCGGGCCAGAAGTACCCCAGGATCTAACAAAGGTATGACATTAACTTTGTTCAAAGCTATTTGTGTCACCTCTCTGCATCACTAATGTTCCTCCCTGTCGTCGTCCTGCATGGCAGCTACATCCAAGAGCTCCTCACTGAGAGTCAGGTCTGATGAACATGGATAGATGCTCTGTATCCGTGTTGTCTGGCTTTCATCAACAGTTAATTAAAAACACAAGTACCACCTGTTGTGATAGTTTTAATGTCAGTACACAGCCAACATGCTATCACATAATTTCAACTTAATTCAACTTAATTTCAACATAATTTCAACCATGGGGATACTTTTATTTTCAAGTCTAACTTTTAATTATTTTTCCAAATAAAAAAACAAAACAATTTTAATTTTTTTTTTGCTGGCGGATTCGCGGGCCACATAAAATGACGTGGCGGGCCTTGAGTTTGACACACGTGTTCTAAGGCATCCAGCAGTACAGAAGGTAACGTGTTTTTCTGCAGAGACATTGTTTAAGTGACTATAGCAATTAGAGCACATTCACAGCTCAGATGGACACAAAACAAAAGTACAAGCCTATTTTGGGTGCATCCCCTCAACCAGTAGAGGAGACGCTCCGCAGCCCCATCAAGAATAGACTGGAACCACTGAAGTACGTCTGGTGGAACCTACGCATTGTCTAGAGTGGCCATGCTCAGCTCCAGCAGCCGCATCACAGCCAGAACATGGCGTCATAAATAGCCTGGTTTTTCAGCAGTTCATACCAGGCTTGAAACCAAATCCACCAACGGTTCTGTGCACAGCACTTCACTTGAGAGATGAGCTGGAAACAGGTCATGATTGATATGAACACCACTTGAACGGGACTGCAAATGTTTACACCACATCTTCCAACCAAAGAATAATGCGTTGTTTGTTTTTATGGAGAATTGTTTTCTGGAGAAATTATCTTTTATGTATAGTCTGCATTGAAAAACATAATTCAAAGTCAAGCGATAGTTTGTAAAACATCTCATCTTCGCAGATCAATTTGCCGTAAAAAGTCATTCAAAGTCGGCCAAAACGATTAATCGGTCGAACCTCTACTTGAACAAGCTGTTTCCTGTGCAGATGCCTGTTTATAAACTCAATTTGTGTTGTGTTGTTGTGCTGATTCTATTCTCATCAGTCTGTACTGCTGAGCTTCATTGTTACAGGACCACACACACAGAAACTGTAATGGACTTTAGCATTAGGCTAATTTACGCCCCGTTATTTTGTACCTGCTTTGAACTGCATCTAGATAAAAAGCCTGAACTCTACATCTGAACTCTGCATCTCTCTTGGTCCCCTCTCACCGGAGGACAAACATAGTGTCCTGATCTGACACCCGATCTGAAGTAATTGCTGCCTCACGTATCGATCCATAATAGACTCTCTCTCTCAAACAACCGCAGCCTAGCACCAGGAATACACAGTACTGCGGTGATGTAGCATGTCATTGGTCCATACAATCTACATTTACATTTATGTATTCGGCACAAGTTGAAAACTGGTACTTTTTACACTCTTTTGATAATTTTTGTTATTTTCTAAATGTTAGACGAAAATTATATGTTTTATATATGTTATATGTTTTTTTTGTTTTAAAATAAATGTTTTAGACAAAAATGCTTCCCAGATCTTACACGTTGAACCTTTAAGAGGAACAAACCTTGACAGTGATTCAGTCATAACCTACCTGGGTGCAGTTGACAGAAACACAGCACATTAATAGGCCAATCTGTTGTTGATTTTTTTAGAATATTGGAATATTTGTATACAAACAAAATCGGTCAATTTATTACAATTACAACTTTTGCCGTAACCTTTCTGAGTGGCTTATGAAGGTAGATACTTTCAAGACTGAAAAGCCTGAGAGAATGTATTCTACATCTGAGGGCAGAAATGCAGCACGCCTGCAACCCAGGAGGGAGAGCGTTTCTCAGTAAGAAGGCTCTGTCACTGCTCAGCCAGTTGAAAAGAAGCCATTACCGCCTCGATTGCCTTCAGGGCCTAGTAACAGCCAGGACAGCGGGCCGATAAGAGGCCACTTTTCTGAAGCACTGGGTAGCAGGGACATCATCACCATGCTGTAAAGAGGGACGCACGGCCTCTTCCCAGCAGATCACACACAGCCAAAGACGTGACCGGGGTGGCAACCTTCACCCATGTACCCATACTACAGTGGAACGCCGGTGAAGTGACGAGTCGCTGACTCTGTGCTGCTGTTTTCCCTCCAATTTGCCTGTCACCTGATCCAGCTCACTCGTGCGTCGTGTCTGATTCTGCACTCACCCTTTTTTACGAATTGGCATTTTTTCTCCAGTTCTGGCCACATTTTTTGCCTGATTGAGATCCTAACTGTTCTGATTGAGATCCTAGCTGTTCTGATCTGTGTCAATTGAACTAGTAGTACGATGTCAGCCAACACATACTAGACCTCTTTGGTTTTTGCGTTCCCCAGATCAGGTAGCCTGCTGGGCTACTACTGGCTCGTTTGTTAGCCCTGGGCTCTGAAGCTAACTAATGCCACGGAGACTACAGATATAGAGGGTCTACACACGTCAAACTGAACACGGGACCGTCTGTGAATCAGCTTCCGCTGGAGCCCAATTGTCCACCAGATCTGCTATGGCTTCACTCACCTCTCCATCCGACTGTGTCAGCTGCGCCCGCCTGGTGGATAAAATCACAGAGCTGGAAGGAAGAATATCCACTCTCTACAGGATCCAGTATGCCGAGAACCTCATGGACACCATCATCTTCGGTCCATCATAAACCGACACAGCCAGCGACCGTGTGCATGATTCCATCGCTTCCAGTCCTGCTGCCGCGGCCCCTCCTCCGGTCACAGCTCCTGAGGCTTCCTGGCTCCTGGCTCTGAGCTAAGCCTAAAGCCCTGGTCAGCTCCACTCCATCACATCACGAGCCCTGGTCCCTGGTCTGTGCTCGCAGCAGCCGGAGACATCACTCTCCTACACCCCATTACTTCGATGTCCAGCTGAAGAATGGATATGACGCCCTTGCCCTGGGCGACTTCCCTCCTCTGGCTAGGGACTCCCAGCTTCCTACACCATCCCAGCTGCCGCCTCAAGGGACCCACAGCCCCGGGTCCACCGACATTCCTACGGCAGTCATTACTGAGCACTCCTCTCGCCCCAGGACACGCCGCTCCATACCGTGCTTTACACCAGCACCGCGGCGAGCTTCGGTCCCCCGTTCTCTCAGTCCTTGATCGTCCACTCCGCCACCACTGGTTAAATCCTCGCCTCCATCCACGCGTATTACACGCGCAGTGTTGCCTCGTCCCCTCTTCGCCCCGACGACGCTGATAGTCGGGGACTCGATAATCAGGAATACCCGTTTCGTCAACGCGGAGACACACTGTTTCCCCGGAGCAACGGCTCAAGACATCCTTCTGAAACTGCCTGGCCTGCTGCACGCCCTCCTGTCTTCCATTCGGCGAATTATCGTTCATGTGGGAATCAACGATACAGCCCTCCACCAGTCCGAGTTGACCAAGATTGATTTTACAAATCTTTTAAACTTTTTAAACAGCTGTGGACTGTCTGCTTTTATCAGTGGTCCAAGTCCAACACTCGGTCGTGGATCACAGCGGTTCAGCAGAGTCCTCAGCCTCCACACTTGGCTCCAGGCCGCCTACAGGACCAACAACGTGAGCTTCATTGACTATTTTAATCTGTTTTGGGGCCGCTCTTCCGCTTTTAAGAAGGATGGTATTCATTTTAACAAACTGGGTAGCCGCCTGCTAGCGGCTAATTTACAGCATGCTGTTCACTCCCATTCACATGATTGACTGTTTACACCTGGCACACATGATCCTGGATCCACTGACCTCTGTCATTCCTCTACGATCATTCATCAGCCGTATTCATCCCCTACAAGCAACACTACCTCCCCCTGGCGGCATGGAGGGTCTCCTACTACTGAATCTTTTAATTTCACCCAACATGTTTCTGGCACCACTCACAAGGGTGGTCACACCTTGGACCTTGTGTTCTCTCTGGGTCTTGATATTGACAATACCCGTTGTGAGGACCTACTGATCAGTGACCATGAATGTATTTTCTTTGATCTTTCTGTAAATGCTGACCCCTTGTGTCTGAAACAAACATTCCACTCCCGCATTATTACTCAGAGTACAGCTGATCAGTTCTCTATGCACTTCTGCTGTGATATTAACACAAATCTCAATGATGTTGAACTCTTGATACAGTCTTTTAATGAACATTGCACCACTTTGCTGGATAAAGTGGCACCTCTTAAGGAAAGAACCAGGGCTGCCTACAACACTTCTCCGTGGATGACAGATGCTGTCTGCAGCCTGAGACGGAAGTGTCGCAGGACAGAGCGGCTCTGGAAAGCCACTGGGCTAGAAGTGCATCGCTCATATCTCAAAGACCTCAGAGTTTCCTTTAATAATGGAGTAAAGGAAGCTAGAACTGCTTATTTTGCCAACTTAATCTCTTCCTCAAAGAGAAATCCCAAGATTCAGTTTGACACAATTAAGAGAATTGTTTCACTGTCTGTCTCTACATTACCATGCTGTTCTGTTGACGATTGCAACAAATTCCTTACCTATTTTAATGATAAGGTAATAACCATTAGGTCTGGCATTCAGCCTGGGATTTGTTCATCTACATGTCGCTCCTCGCAATCTCCTACTGTTCTGGACTCTTTCCAGCCTATCGGCCTTCAAGACCTGATGGACTTAATTAACAAAACAAAGCCATCATCTTGCCCTCTGGATATAATACCATCCTCTCTATTTAAGAAAGTTCTGCTAATTATTGGCCCTACTGTAACATCTCTTGTTAATTCCTCATTGTCTACAGGAAGTGTCCCGTCCTACTTTAAACATGCCACTATCCAGCCTATATTAAAGAAACCCAACTTAGATCCAGCTTTGCCCATGAACTACAGGCCCATATCAGAACTGCCTGTCCTGTCCTAAATCTTAGAGAAAGTGGTGAACAACCAACTTACTGCTGCACTGGAGAGGCACAACATGTACGACAAGTTCCAGTCTGGGTTTCGTAAGCAACACTCTACTGAAACCGCTCTCCTGAGGGTTTCAAATGACATTCTCATGTGTGCTGATGCAGGTGACTGCTCTGTGTTAGTTCTTCTGGACCTCAGTTCTGCATTCGACACTGTAGACCATAACATCCTGATTAAGAGGCTACGTGATTGGGTGGGCATATCTGGCATAGCGTTAGACTGGTTCACGTCTTACCTCAATGACAGAAGTTTCAATGTCTCTGTGGGTGACTTTGTGTCTGTTACCTCTCCACTGTCATGTGGCGTACCGCAGGGCTCAGTTCTGGGGCCACTGTTATTTTCCCTTTATCTGTTACCTTTGGGGCCGATTATAAAAAGTTATAATGTGTCCTATCATTTATATGCAGATGATATCCAACTCCATCTGTCATTCAAACCCAGCGAGGCCTTCACATTAACCAGGCTCCTGGACTGTGTCACTGCCATCAGAGACTGGACGGCAGAAAACTGCTTACAACTCAACGACAGTAAGACGGAGGTCCTAGTTATTGCTACAGATGAGTTTGTCCCCATGATCAGGCAGATTATTGGTCCACTCTCCTCTGCTGCCCATTGCAACCTGTGCAATCTTGGGATTTTCTTTGATCGATCCATGTCGTTTGACCCCCATGTTAAGCAGCTGTCCAGATCATGTTTCTTCCATCTAAGAAATATCAGTAAACTGAGATCTGTAGTATCAACACCTGAACTAGAGATGATCATACACACATTTATCTCTTCTCGCATTGACAACTGCAACTCACTTTTCACATCACTCAGTGTATCTGCTCTGAACCGTCTGCAGGTCATCCAAAACGCTGCCGCCAGATTACTCACCAGGACAAATCGACGGTCTCACATCACCCCCGTACTCCGATCTCTCCACTGGCTCCCTGTAGCATCTAGGATACACTTCAAAATTCTCACCATCACTTACAGAGCACTTCACGGTCAGGCTCCGACTTATGTAGCTGATCTACTTCGCCCCTATTCACCCGCCCGCACTCTCAGGTCAAACGCTCTAGGTCTTCTGTCAGTCCCACGCACACGATTTAAGACCCGTGGTGACCGAGCCTTTGAGGCAGTGGGCCCGCGGCTCTGGAATGCTCTGCCTGCAACTCTACGCCTCGCAGATACTGTGAATACTTTTAAAAAACAGCTCAAAACCCACCTTTTTAGGCTGCCGTTTAAGTAAAAACCCATGTCCTAGACCTGCTCTTAAAATATGTTTAAAATTTTTAGTTTATTTTTTATTTTTCTCTGTGAATGTAATTTATTGACCATAGGGTCACATTGTGTTTTTTATGCTTTTAAACTTCTGCTCTGTTAAGCACTTTGTGATGTTGTGTCTGTGAAAAGCGCTCTATAAATAAATTTCATTCATTCATTCAAATGTGCCTAAAGCTGTCGAACGGCAATTACTTGATAGATAAGACAGCAAGAACAGCAAGAAAGGAGAGCACAGAAGGGGTTGATGGGAAAGGGGGGTAAACGTTGAATAAGGTAGAAACCTGTTTCCTGGAGGACAGGGCGCTCTTTGGCCGGGCCTGCCGACCTCCCTTCCCCGTATCCGAGGCTTCCCTGCAGCTCCGGCGCAGTGTGGTGGCGCTTGTGTCACAATGGTTGGGCAGAGGGCTGGAGGGTCACAAGTAGCATGTTAGATGTGTTGGGTGCTTTGGTTTCTTGACTACGTTAAGATGATAGGAGGTACTTTTCATCTAATGCATGAACTTGGTAGAGAACCCTTACAGTTCGACCTTTTTACAGTACCTGAGGTAGAGGGCCCGCGCTATCAAGCCATACAGCACGATGGCGAGAAGCAGCGGTATGACGTAGAAAATGGCAAAGTCGATGAGGTAGATGGGCAGGTAGAGCTCCCGTTTCACTCTGTAGCCGCACTGCACATGTCCGTCCTGGCTGACCTAAATGTCACACAGGTATCACAGAACACTGTAATATGCTCTGGGCTGAGATGCTAAATAATACATAATAATCTTTCACATCTCAACACAATGATGCTACTCTCAGAAATGACACAGAGCTCATAAAAAGCGTTTCACATTCTACCTGTAGTTGAACCAGCATACGGACAACAGAGGCTTGGTGATCACAAATGTTGTATCCCTGTTTATGACGCATGTACTTCACTTTGAAGGGCACTATTTATTATATATATAATAAGTGACGACCCTCCTCCTCCCCCACACCAGCTGTCCCTGTTGTGTGTGTGTGTAAATCTGTTCCAGGTGCTGATTGGAGGGTCGTCAGCTAGATGAGCCACACCTGAGCCGCAGAGAAGATTTGACAACTTTTTCATGGGTGCGACCCACATACTCAGCTCTGCTGCTCATCCCACAAATGCATGTTCCTTATTAATGTGGCCCCATTTAAAAGGTAAATAAACAGGCTTTCCAACGGTATAAGATGTATTGCCAAGAAGCATCGTTACAACAGAGAAATAATATACCAAACACTAATGTCCTTACTTTTTGTGCTATGTTTATATATGTGTGTATACATACAAACATTTGTACCCTTCACTTAATTCTGTGTCATTTTACGTTGAGAAAAATATTATGGCAATAGTATCATATGCCTTACTTTCAAATCATTAGTTCTGGGTGACTCTGCTGAGGCCCTCAGCCAGTTAAACCATCCATCCATCATCTGTAACCTTTAACCTTTACACCGTTGCGAGGGCCTGAAGACAATCCGAGCCAACATTGGGTGAGAGGCGGGGTATACCCTGGACCTATCACAGGGCTTACACATGGAGACAGACACCAATTCACACTCACATGCAATTTAGAGTCAACAATTAACCTGATCTGCATGTCTTTGGACTGTGGTAGGAAGCCAGAGACCCGGAGACGGAATACTCAGTGCAGAAGGATCAATCAGCAGGTTCACACTCACAACCCTTCTGCTATGAGGCAGTACTAACCACTGCACCGTCCCACATTAAACCAGAAACAGACTAAATGTCATGCAAAATGCAGTGTGTTTATCTAACCTGAATGTCCACCAGGAACAACCACAGCATGCAGTGGACACAGGTGAAGATCCAAACCACGGCAATGATCCGCTTGGCCCGGGACACTGTGCACACTGTCTGAGCCTTCATCGGATGGCAGATAGCGATGTACCTGCACGCAAAGAGGAGATGGAGGCTTCAAACACACCGTGACTGTCAACGTTCTAACTGCCAACAGTCCGTTGGTAGGAAGATACCCAAGTGTTATTTATGCAATGTTTTTAGACAAACATCTTCACTAGAGCACTGACCAATGTGATGACAGCCAGACATTGAGCGAAGGACTTTTGCTGAATATTGTTTTATTCATCCATAGAGTTGGCTTGATAATTGAAATTATAGGAAGAAAGTATTGGTCAGATTATTTGGGACACACCAAGAGAAGACACAAGATGTGATTAATGAAGAATCACCTGAACGACTTAACATCGACTCTTTCACAATGTATCGTAGTTTAATAAACTGATTCTTTCCCTCTATTCATCAGACCTCATCAGAGAATGGAGGTGATGTTGGGACACTGAACAAGAGGCACATCTCTCTCTCATTGCACATTTTAACTTGTGCTGCTCGAGCCGTTATGTTAATTTAACATTCAATTTGTGGCATCTTGAAAGTGATCAGAAATTCACACTAGATTGGACCGAATACAATTGTTGTCATGCCATTTACATAACGGAGCTCATTCAGATGAGACATACATGTTAAGTTGATGTAAGAGGTCAGGTCAGACTGTTAGTTCATAGAGGTTTCCCAAACAAAGGGGATTATGTGCAAGATTGTAAAGGACAAAGCAAGTGTGTTCAACCGAACCCAACGTCCCCCCTAAGGCCTTGAACCCTGAACCCTAAGGACTCACTGACATCACCTGGTAGAGGGCTGAGTGTGAGAGCCTATAAGGGCTTGACATGCTGTAAATACAATGGGACATATCACGTTACCATGACAATGTCAAAATATTATGTTCAATTGTGTGTATTTATTTTATACTTTTTACTCCCAGATTTCAACGTTTTCCAGGCTCTTTCTTCACAAGATGAGAGGTCAATTAAAATATTCTATTGACAGCTTCAACAACAAAATGAAATAATTGTTGAATACATCTCTGAATATAATCTCTGCTTCCATTCCTCTGATTTCATGTGTTTTTTGTTCCATCTTTGATCTTGAATGATTCATAAAATGTTATATTCCAGGTTGAACACACACGAGCTGTCCTCTTTCTTTACCTTTTCTTTAAGTCTCCATGCTTACACTCGTTACCCCGTGTTTCACGTCAAATTGCTATGAATTGTGGGTAATTCCCTTGGCCAAAATCTGCAGAAATGTTGACTCACATAAAGTCTTCACAAAGGGCTCTAAATGTCTGAGAGAGTGCCATCAAACATTTGAAAGTGGGTTAGAACTAAACCCTCACGGATGTTACGGGAGCCTCACAGTGAGTGTGGGGGTTGGGACTGGGCCACAGTATAGAAACCGCGGCTCTTCACCCACTCTGCCAGGTTGATGACAGCCCTCAGTGGAGTAGTCTGGGACAAGTTCTCATGCTTAACTTTTGCGTCGACATTTTGGATAATAACTCCATGTTAGTTTGCCTCACTTCTAACGACTCTCTGTGTTAGCTTCATTGCTCACCACACCATCAACCCTGTGAATCTACACTCCGCCTTGCTTGCCCTCTCCACCATTCCCTCCTGCCTCACCATCATCGCCGCTCACCTGGCCACGCCAACTTTTCCTGCCACTCTCCGCCATCACCGCCACATCATCCTACCTGCCCGTTTTTGAGTTTTGCCCGTTCCTTGTTTTTTCCCTTGGATTTTTTAGTTTGAGGATTTAATAATAAAACAAAAAATGTCCGAAGTAAAACTTGCAAGTGCAAGGAAGTCCAACAAACGTGTAACAAAAAAATCCAAGGGAACAGACAAGGAACAGGAAAACTCAAAAACAGGATAAGGATATCAAAAAACACTCATGAGGGAAACATGCTGGACAAAACACAAAGCAGAGCTGAACAACACAGGGAACATACCATGAATGATCATATCCCCAACCAGGGGACACACTGGGAAGGTGCAGGTGATTAGACACAGGAGGATTCAATCAAGGGCGGGGCAGACAAGGGCAGGAAGCGAAGTGAACA
Organism: Melanostigma gelatinosum; assembly: GCF_949748355.1. NCBI lineage: Eukaryota > Metazoa > Chordata > Actinopteri > Perciformes > Zoarcidae > Melanostigma > Melanostigma gelatinosum. Next base: position 27,134,565 of record NC_136634.1, read on the forward strand.
CAGGACACAAGAGGCAGGGAACATCTAAATAAAACGGAAGAAACAATTAAACAAAACCCAAAATGGTGACAGCTTAGGTTAGGGGAGGAAGAGGACCTTTGTTGTCGTGGTTACAATAATCAACAGGTTTAAGGAAGGGAATCTTGGTCAGTAGGAAACAGGTAAATAAACACCAGTCTCCATGTGTTCCTTTTCATCCATCTCAACCTCACTACACGGATGTTGTGCTCAACAACGATGTCTCACTCCTTCCTCTTTGCTCCCGTCACACTTTCTACTGACACTTGAGGGCTTTGTCATTTGAAACATGCTGTTCTGGGGAACTTGCTGATAGTCCTTGAACAATGTGTTGGCATTGGCTTCTGTTTTAAAATAAAGCCAAGAGAGACCATTGGTTTGCATCAGATGACATCACTGACCCCCACATTGTTTAGCATTAGTTCAACACTTGTCCTCTGAAACCGCTGCAAATGAAAGGACAAAGCATTCTCCTCTAAAAGTCAAATGAACGCCAATACCAACTCAAAGCAGTACAATCTAGCAAAAGTTGTAGTTGGTTGTTTGTCCATCCTCACCTCTCCACAGTGAAGGCAGTGATGGAGCAGGAGGACACGTTGATGCCCAGGTACTGAAGGTAGGTGATCCCCAGACAGCCGGCGTGGCCAAAGACCCACGTGCCCGTCAGACTGCCCGACACGTTTGGCAGCCCTGCCGCCACCAGCACCGTCAGGTCGGCTATGGCCAGGCTGACCAGATAACAGTTGGTGGGTGTCCTCATGTGACGGGTGGTGAGGACCACGAGGACCACCATGATGTTCCCAACAATGCCCATGCCAGACACCAACAGGACCAGGAACACTGACACTGTCTTGTACTCCAACGACTCCGAGACAGCGTCGCTGGCACTCAGAGAGATGTTGGTTGGGGTGTTGATTCTGGAGCTCCCGTTGTCGGCCATATCTGCTGGCGGTTTGTCTTTTTATACCCCAAGTGTTTGCTAATCACAGGTGATGTTCACTTGACTAAAGCGATGAGGGGCATGACTCCTTCACTCTTATTTAAAGGTGGTATGATATTGACTGTTGTGAAGCTTTAGCAGCTCACACGTTTTATTGAGTCATCACTTCGGGGGACGTAACAGTTGAGTCTTTAATCCCATCAGCATTGTGCTTGTTTTCTCATCTTTGATATTTCCTTCTGTGCTTCACCTTTAACTATCGAAGTGTGAAAAAGAATACACGTTGAATAAGGTCTCAGGACTTCCTCTCAGGGCCCCATTGAGTCACCTAGAAATAGAAAGAGAGTTCAATTAATTGGACAAACAGGGAATTGAATTGACAATAACCTTTGAATTGGCTTTGGATTGTTTTTATGTCAAACACACTTTACACAGTTTACCTCTCCCTCAGGATTTACCAGAATCAGTGGTTACAACAGCATATGGGGGTTAAAACAAAGGGGGGGGGGGGCAATGAGATGCAGTAATTGCATAATATATCTAAGATAGAGATCAGCAATAAGTTCATTCTTCTCTGGAAATCTTTTGAGTTTATGAGATATCTTGTGGACCAAGTTAACATGTTGTCCAGAGGATGTCATCCTCTGGTGAGTACATATGGATGTTCTTATATTTCATGTTTGGCTGCATCAGGGTGCTAAAGAAGAGCACGTCACAGGGCTATTATGATTCATTCTCTCCATCAATGTAAACTGTCATAATTGTCATGATACCTTGCATTGATGAGGACACAATAATCTGTTCATGTCTGGTGACTACAGCTGATCAACACAACACTGCTTGTTTTCACCGTCTATACCTATAGGCATCAATAGGCAATATTCAAATGAGCCATTCTGGTGCTGCTGAGCATGCAGTGTAACAAACAGTCTCTAATACAGCAGGCTAGGTGTGAACACACTCAATGAGTGCATACAGATTATTTTAATAACGCACCCCTCATAATGCACTGATGATGCCTCCTAGTGCAACTTACAGCCACAATCCTAAAATCCCGTACATGTGTGATTAAAGACATTTTACAAACTTTAAATAGGTCAACAGATGTTGAGGGTTCTCAGGGGACAGAGGGTGGACCTTTGTTTCATCTAAAGCAGCGGTTCCCAAACTTTTTAGGCCACGCACCCCCTTCTACCTCCCGACCGGGTTCACGCACCCCCCCCCCCCCCCCACACACACACACACACCTTAAAAAAAAAAAGCAACAGAGCCGCATAAAAATCGGACGAATGAGAGAACAGTTTGCTCGCGCGTGGCGTTTGTTTACAAGATAAAAAACACAAAAACTCTTCCTGCACCGTGCCTTCGAAAAGGTAACGGACGTAACGCTACAAAGGTAACGGACGATTGGCCAGATTGGCCACATCTGTAGACTCGTCTACTTGCAGAGAGTAAAACTCACTCTTCTTCACGCGACCGACTAATGTAGCCAGGATGTCTTCGGACAAAGCATCGATGCGTGCGACAGTGTTGTTGGACGCACGGGAACAACACCGAGTTGTAATATATACCTCCATAACACCCCGCCACTCTCGGCTCATACCTCCCCAGCAACGAGGCACATCACCCGGTCACAATACCTCCAGAATATCCCCCGGGTGAAATCCGGGACTTGGTTTTATGGTTCCGAGTGGCGGCGCTCACCCGTTGGCGCTGGGGCGCGAGGTCTCCAGCCGCCCCCGCCGTGAGGCACCCGATCGTCAGGTCTGTCAGCCCTCGGAACAGGCCGCGGGTCAACAACTCGTGGGTGGCAGGGTAGAGGCGAGGCAGATCACAGAAAAATAATAAAGACTAGAGTATGGCAAAGATATGTTGATGAGAAACGTATTTGTACGTCAAACACAAACGTAATCAGGGAGAAAATACGTTTGTGGTAAAACGTAATTGTTGGAATGGTGTTAAGCAGGAAAACCAACTTTCTGCTCCATAGAGACCAATGTTAAATTTTGCTTCAAAAACATCTTCCACAGAACACGGTACCCCATTTCTAGATCGCCAGTTAAGCCGCATTTTTTACACTACAGACACAATTTTTACAGGATCTGTTCTTCAACTCATCCTTCCCCTCAATTATTAATATCGGAGCAATAGGAGCTACGGTTATGGGAGTTTTGAGGATTTGTTTGAGAGGTGTTTCCCTGTTTTATCTCCATGAAATGGCTTCAGGCACACAGGTGTTTGCGATTGAGCCAATTAGTGATGTTGATAAACACACAGACTCACGCGCAGATACACTCCTCTCTCTCTCTCTGTGTTTCTCTCATACAGTCATTCAGGTCTTAGGGATCTTTAGAGGTCTTTCCCTGCTCCTCCACACACACACACACACACACACACACACACACACCATTTTAAAATAAAAGCCGCACACACATAATTTGTTGCAGCTGTTACGTGTTGCATCTCGGCCAATCAGACATGAGGATTCTGATAAGTTTCCTGATTCGAGTGACATTTACACACACCGCGACACAAGAGGGAGAGACGAGGAAAGACATGGCAGAGCAGGACAACAGTCATGTAAGCTGTAAAAGATAAAACATCAGACAATCTCTAAATGAGAAAGTTTGCCAGAGATATCAGAGCCTCTCTCTCTCTCTCACACAAATTCTTTCTTCTCTCTCTCTCCCTCTCACTAATTCTTTCTTCTCTCTCTCTTCCTGTCTATGTCTCTCTCTCATACAGTCATTCAGGTCTTAGATACTTTTAGAGGACCCCCCCCCCCCCCCCTCACACACACACACACACACACACACCCCATTTCAAAATAAAAGCCACAAAGAGTGAATTCTAATTGAAATGCTTGTGATGAAGCCAGGCATTTAATAACCTCTGTTTGTGTGTCAAACATGATGATTATGTCTCCTCTCCCCCTCTTCCCTCCACCCAGCACAACCCTTTCAAAATAAAAGCCCCATGGATTAACTGTATTTAAACAAGCTCAAAATTTGGCTTTTTTGTTGAAATGACTTTTCACTCCTCTCCCTCTATCTATCTGTGTCTCTCATACAGTCATTCAGGTCTTAGGGATCTTTAGAGGTCTTTCCCCCCTCCCCCCCCCCCACACACACACGCCATTTTAAAATAAAAGCCCCACAGAATGAATCCTAACTGAAATGCTTGTGATGAGCCTGTCATTTAATAACCGGTTTGTGTTTATCTAACATTATGATTCTGTCTCCTCTCCCCTTCTCCCCCACACCCCATTTCAAAATAAAAGCCCCAGAGAGTGAATTCTAACTGAACTGCTTGTGATGAAGCCTGTCATTTAATAACCTCTGTTTATGTGTCAAACATGATGATTATGTCTCCTCTCCCCTCCCTCCCCCACCCAGTCCCTTTCAAAATAAAAGCCTCATGGATTAACTGTATTTAAACGTTTCGCTCAAAATTAGGCTTTTTTTGTTGAAATAATGAATGCTCTTACTAATACTGTGACAACTACTACTACTGCTAATATTTCTAGTATTACCACTACTACTACAACTTTTGCTGTTGCTACTATTACTACTACTGCTACTGCTATTACTGCTACCATGAATATTATTACTACCACTACTGCTATTACTACCACTACCACTACTATTATTACTGATACCACAACTGCTAATACTGCTATTCCTGCTACTACCAGTACTAATAACCAGTACTAATACTACTACAGCTATTAGTACGACTGCTGATACGACTACTTCTACTACTTCTTCTAATTCCAAATACTTCGACGACAACTTCTACTACTACTGCTACTACAAATATCACTACTGCTACAACTAGTACTTATTCAAATGCTACTCATACTTATACTGCGAATAATACTTCTACTACTACTACAACAAATATCACTACTGCTGGAATTCTTTTAAGCTACAGAAACCGTTCGAATATCAAAATGTTCAGCTCTTTCAGGAGAGGGGTGATATAACTTCATATTTGTAATCTTTCAACTTTTTGAATTATTCAGCTTTTTGCAATTTTTTTTAAATTGGATATCTATTTTCAGCAATGTTTTTGAGATTAATTTCAGCTTTCAGCATTCCAACGCATTTTCAGCAGGAAATGCATTTTCTAGTTGAGAATGCATTTTAGTTTTGGGGGAACGTAATTTTTAGGAGACAGGACTGCACCGCCATTACATTTTTCCTCTCGCGCACCCCCTAGAGGCAGCTCGCGCACCCCCAGTCGCGCACCACACTTTGGGAATCCCTGATCTAAAGAATCCTGAGGTTTGTTTTGAGGTTTCTCATTCTGCAGAAAGCTAATTAACCGGCATGCAGCACTGAGGAACTCTATGGGGCATCTGCTGCTCTTTCACTCACCTCCCAGCCCGCTCACACACACACACACACACATGGACCTCCTCTCCTGAGGGCTGCCTCTCGTAGATTGAGGGGCACACGAAATGAAAAGTAATTTAGTTGCACTATTCTGCCATCAATCAGACTGCATCCACTCTCCATTCCATTGCACACGCACATAGACTGAGTGAAGCGGATCCTCTGCACATGTCTGACTATCCATCACTGTCTGAGTGAGCTGCCCCAGTAACTCTATTTAGCTGGAGGCCTTCTTGCTCTACTGCAGTTTACATACATATATGCAAAAAGGAGAAATGGGCAATTTATCACTTTAAGATCTTACATAAAAATATACATATTGATGAATTCTGTCTTAGAAACATTGTCCAGCGTTCTGGCACAGGACTGTGTGGTACAGGACTGTGTGGCACAGGACTGTGTGGAACAGGACTGTGTGGTACAGGACTGTGTGGCACAGGACTGTGTGGCACAGGACTGTGTGGAACAGGACTGTGTGGTACAGGACTGTGTGGCACAGGACTGTGTGGTACAGGACTGTGTGGCACAGGACTGTGTGGAACAGGACTGTGTGGCACAGGACTGTGTGGCACAGGACTGTGTGGTACAGGACTGTGTGGAACAGGACTGTGTGGTACAGGACTGTGTGGCACAGGACTGTGTGGCACAGGACTGTGTGGCACAGGTGCAACAGCTGAAGCACTACACAGAGGTAACAGCTGAGCTGACAGCCTACAGACTCTCAAAACAAATGTCAACAACATAAACAGCTTGATATTGCTCAGGAAATGTATTCGTTGATAGTTCGAGGACATATTTTGACAGGCGTTGGGAGAAATGGATAATTGCCAACAAGATGAGGAATAAGCAACTTAACTGTTCAAATATAAAACGAATGAAATGAGAATGGACGTGTTATATGTTATGTTGTATTCGTGCTACTGTCACATTCTGTTGTTTCCAGATCAGAAATGATCTTTTTTTAAACATTACTATTTCTTTCTCCTCTCTTCATGTACACCTTTGTTACACAGTGGGCTAAATGAGTGGATGCCATCTGTGTCAGAATGCCATGGCTTTGGCTAATGAAGACTCTTTAGAGATAAACAGATATAACTGATTGTAAACTTCTAATTATTCTTAAATAATGAATTACCTTTGCATCATGTCAGCTTCCTCCGGAATTCTCTTCCAGCCTGTTTCTCTCTTCACTCATTAAAATGCGAGATTTGTTGCCTCGAGTTTTGATCGTGTCGGTGGCTGGTTGAACGCAGGTCGTCAGCGTGGCCATGCTATTGTCTACATACTGTACAACACAGCGCGCGCACTGTGAGCGCCGTCACACTCACACAGAGTAACGAGGAAACAGCACTTGTGCCTTCAAAATAAAAGCGCAATACCTATTTTGGAATTAGACGTCACCTTTTCACAAATAAATTCATTTAAATCTGTGGTGGGCTGAATTTCACTCGGTTCTACATTTATCTTTTGTTTCGGTGGATGTTTGCCTCATGTTCATCACTGAACGGAGGTTATCATCATCTCCCTTTTTAACAAAGGCGTTTTGGTAGTGGTCCGTCTTCCCCAGACACTGTATAAAATAATCAGTTAATTTCAGTGGCGGCTGGTGGAAAATGTTCTAGGTAGGGCCATCCTATCAATTTCAGCAAACATCCCAGTATGATTTAATGCAAAAAAATGTAAGTATCAAACACGCATTATTACTTGGCAGTTAAATATTTAACATGTATTCCAACACGAAAACAATCAGTAAATAACACTTATATAATATAATATAACATGTTCATTTATTGAGATGCTCCTATGGACCTTGTTATAGGAGGTAAAGATCAGGAGAAGTAAACATGAAGTGTAATTATGAATACTGATGTTAAATGAAGCTATGATGAGTTTTCACTGTTAATTTAACATCTCTATTACATGTTGATGCCTCCATGACCAAGTTAAGCAGATGAGACTGAGGACAGCTATGTAGAAGAAAAGATGTTCACTTTGCATAATATGTAGCTTGACAGAGTTCTCATGTTTCCTTACCTCCGCATCCCTCACTCCCTACCCTGGTGTTCTCATGTTTCCTTACCTCCTCATCCCTCACTCCCTACCCTGGTGTTCTCATGTTTCCTTACCTCCTCATCACTCACTCCCTACCCTGGTGTTCTCATGTTTCCTTACCTCCTCATCCCTCACTCCCTACCCTGGTGTTCTCATGTTTCCTTACCTCCTCATCCCTCACTCCCTACCCTGGTGTTCTCATGTTTCCTTACCTCCTCATCCCTCACTCCCTACCCTGGTGTTCTCATGTTTCCTTACCTCCTCATCCCTCACTCTCTACCCTGGTGTTCTCATGTTTCCTTACCTCCTCATCCCTCACTCCCTACCCTGGTGTTCTCATGTTTCCTTACCTCCTCATCACTCACTCCCTACCCTGGTGTTCTCATGTTTCCTTACCTCCTCATCCCTCACTCCCTACCCTGGTGTTCTCATGTTTCCTTACCTCCTCATCCCTCACTCCCTACCCTGGTGTTCTCATGTTTCCTTACCTCCTCATCCCTCACTCCCTACCCTGGTGTTCTCATGTTTCCTTACCTCCTCATCCCTCACTCCTGTAACTGTCCGTGCTGGATCCGTCCCCGTTGTTTTAAAAAGCTAAATAAATGATTAGCATGACGTCATCCAGCTAGCCAAACCTGTCTGGTGTTCAGCTAGTACAGAAGCTTCGCATGTACTGCTTCCCTTTCCCGCGAGTCTGCTGTCTGATTGTGAGGTCAGGCTGATCTGATATCAGCTCTTTGGCTGCAGAATCTCCGCCAAAGTTCTCCTCTCAAACGGGTCTTGGAGGAGTAGTGCTCGCGCTGGCGCGGGCGCCTGTAGAGACTTCTCCTGACGAGAACGCGCAGCGAGGGGGGCCTGATCGTTCTGCCCCATAGCTGAATCTATTTGAGGGCGCTGATTGGCTAAATTGTATGTCACTCATTTATATCTTGAATCAGCAATTGGCTAAACTGCTTCATAGACCCGTCTCTTTTGGGCCAAAACGATGCGGCCCCCCGAGCTGCGCGTTCTCAGAGTGTCGTGCACACAGACAGAGAGCACGAGCAGAGAGCACACAGGCAGAGAGCACGAGCAGAGAGCACACAGGCGAAGAGGACGAGCAGGAAAAGCATATATTTTGCGCAGATATCATATTTTACACACATTACTGGGTACATTCCATAGTTCAAAAACACAAATATTGACAATTTGTATAATTTATGATTATTATCATTTTTTTTTTTTTTTTTTTTTGTGTGGCTCATGGTGGGGCCATGCCCCATGGCCCTCTATTGACCAGCCGCCACTGGTTAATTTCCTTCCCTTTCCGTCAGTTCACTCGCAGGTCTGTGACGGTGCACGCCTCCCAAAAAACGGATGATTTCCCTGATCTAAATATGTGACTTTTGGAGATCAAAAATGAGATCACGATAGCTTTTCAACCAAATCATTGGCCAGTAATACAAAGAAATCAGGTTGAATGTTGCAATCAATGATCCACACGACAATCTGATGTCCCATGCTGTGTGTGGCACCTCGACTGAGAGGGGAACCAAACTGTCAAAACTGGAGCATGATGTAGTTTTACTTTTTAAATTTGTGAGAGGAAGTCACGTGTCGTCTATCCTCCAGCTTGACAGTTCTCCCTGAAAGCTTCTGGTGGTCGCTGCCTCTGTGCATGTCAGGGATTCATGTGCTGAAGGGAAGCATCGCCTCCAAACACAACCAGCTTAACCTGCAATGGGATCCAGAGACTTCAAGAGGAATACAAGAGGTCCGAGAGGTCCGAGAGGTCCGAGAGGTCCGAGAGGTCCGAGAGGTCCAAGCTCAATGTGAATTACTTCATTCACTATTGTCATTTACACAGCAAGATATTAATAATAATATTATTATTATTAATAATAATATTATTATTATTAATAATAATAATGATGATAACATTAATAATAATAATATTATTAATACAAATAATAATAATAATACAGCCTTAATTGAAAACCTGATTACTCCAAAACCCAAACTGTTCTAAACATCACTGAACTTCAAATCAAAACATTGATAACTGAACACACCAACATTACTGACATCGATATACTAATGACTGCAGTTTACGATTCTTCAGTTACCTTATGTTGTCTGCATGCCAGTCACACTGGGTCACCTGCAGTTGTTCTCTTTGTGATTGCCTGTGTTTCCATCTACTGTCCAAAGATACAACATATTATATAAGTATGAATATGAGTGAATAAATGTGAGATGTGAATCAGAGAAGATTTCACTCATAAAAAGAATTTCTCGTGCTCTAGTGAATGCTCTGCATCAGTGACGCAACACATGAGCTTGTTGTTTTTGCCACATTTGATTCTCTTCTCTCACATTTCCGTCTTGATGACTGCAGCATGCGCATGTTTATAGTATCAGTCAAAGGTTTGGATATATCTTATTTACTGTTGTTTTGTTTTTTCAAATGTTCTACATTGTAGATTAATGCTGAAGACATAGAACAAAAGTATTAAATCACAAAAGTGGAACTACCGGTATGTAGTAAGCAACAAAAAAAAGTACAAAGAAAGGGAACTATTTCTTGTGTTATTCATTGATGACGTCACTTAGCCTTGATGACAGCTTTGCACACTTTTAACCAGCTTCACGAGATTGTCACCTGCAATGTTTTCTCCATCCGTCTTGAAGGTGTCCATTTATATGCAGAGCACTTTCTTTCTCTTTGCATGCCAAACCATCTCAACTGGCTCCAGGTTGGCTGCGTGTGGAGGCCAGGTCATCTGATGCAGCACTCCAGCAGCACCATCACACCTCCCTCCATGCCTCGCAGTGGGAACCACACATGCAGCTCCAGCCGTTCATCTTTTCTGCGTCTTACAAAGACATGGTGTTTGGATCCAGAAATGATAGAATTATGACTCATAAGTCCAAAGTACAGAGTTCCACTGGTCTAATATAAATTCTTTGTGTTTCTTGGCCAAAAGTATTCTCTTCTTGTTGTTGTCCCTCCGTTGTCGTTTCTTTGCAGCAATTAGAGCAGGAAGACCTGATTCACGCCATCGCCTCCATGTTGACATGTGTCTGTAACTTGACCCCTGTGAAGCATTTCTGTGGGCTCTGATCTGAGGCTAATTGGTGATTTCTGGGGCTGATAACTGTAATCATCATAACGTTTGATGTTATTTTAGCGACTGCACTTCAACATACATTGAAAGTTCTTGACATTTTCCAGATGAACTGACCTTCATGTCTTAAAGTAATGATGGACTGTCTTTAGATGAACAGTTCTTGCCATAATCTGGATCACTGCAGTCGTCAAATACTACTGCTCACTACTAGTCGCTACTCACCACCTCGGCACACTATAACTGATGGTCTCAAAGGCATTAAGAAGTAAAGAAATTCCACAAATGTACTTATGACAGGACACACGTGTTGATTGAAGGTGATACCAGGTTCATGGAGCTGGTTAAGATAATGCCAATAGTGTGCAAAGCTGTAGTCCAGGCGAACGGTGGTCACATCGAAGAATCTTGAAGATAAAACATACAGTGGTTTGGTTCATTTAACGCTTTTTGATTTACTACTTGATTTCATATGTGTTATGTCATAGTTCTTCAGTATTAATCTGCAATGTAAAAAATAATAAAACCAAAGAAAAGCCATTGAATGAGAAGCTGTGTTCATACTGTCCAAAAACTACAAATCTCTGTCATTTGCAGTCATCATTAGATGTCAGGTGACTGCTGGCATCACCTGCTGGCTGCAAGCTGAAGAGACGCAGCCTTACTGTGTAATGTACGGACGCATGACATCATGTGTTTCAAATGACTACTTAAACAAAATCATTTGAATGCTCTGCAAACTGTAGTTCCTCTTTAGACACCTTATACGATACTGTATTTCTATTGCTAGCATATTTAAAGGAGAACATTTGTGATTATATTATAACATATTGTCAAAAATCTAGAAAATCATGCACTAGTTTCATCTTAGGTAGTGTCTTTAGGTTGGGTCGTGTCTTCAGGTTGCTCGTGAGCCCAGCCTCTGCAGTGGCTCTACTGTCATCATTGGATGGAAGGTAACTGCTGCCATCTAGTGGCGAGAGGCTGAAAGTATGCAGCCTTCCACAAATCAGATACGATCAGAAAGAGAGACCAGAGAACCCAAAAGCTTTAACAGTGCAAGAGTAAATCAAACTGAAAATTGGTCTTATGAACCATTTATTAAGGCTAAATGGATCGATACAATGCCATTCATACAGTGGAAGAAAGGATAGTATAATATATGATAGCATCATTCAGAAATATTGGAATAAATCAAAATGAAAAATGAAATAAACGAATTATAACTGATATCCATAAGATAAAATCATCCAGGAGAAATTCATGTTTCTATTATTTGGACCATTGAAGATATCATTTAAATAACATTTTCAAATTGTACATTCTGTTGAACTCTCAAGTTCAATCATGAATGAAGAGCCCATTTAAAGTTATGCATTCAGCACTCAATATTAAAAAAAACACCACATTTGTAAGAGCTTGGAGGCAACGGGCTCAGACAATGGAGGAATAACACACAAGAGAAGATTTAATTGATTGATTCATCACGTAAACTAAAAGAAAGCACTATTTTATTTATTGGTTTATTTGAACGGGACAGAGCACATTAATAAAACATTTCTGCAAATGCACCAGAGTTAAAGCCAAAAGGCTATTCTTCATCTGTAGTCCCAAGAGGCAGATGTTACAAAATAAACCTAAAAACAGAAGGTAAGATTAAAGTTAAAAGGTTATACAATGTTGACACTTAACAATGTGTGGACAAACAATGACAAAAGTGAGAATAAAACTGTTAATTGTCAAGGACAGACAAGACATGCAACACAGAGGCTCTCAAAGTCAGCACACACAAAGCAAATAAAAAGGATAACTATGTTAAAATAGAAACATGGACTAAAAACAGTATTATGCTGTAGTTGTTTAGAAACTAAAAAACATCCACGTCAGAGGCACAAAACATAAAAGCATGCAGAGTATGTGAAATACATGAATCACTCAGACACAGCTAAAGAACAATAAAAGACATGCATGCAGGTCGATGAGGGTCCACCGGCAATTTAAAGAAAGACAGAAAGGTGACAACAGACAGATGGAGGGACGTTCAACACAGACAGAGAAACAGTTACAATCTAGTGCTGACAGAGCTGAGTACAACTAACCATTTCTGTAAGTGAGCTTTACATGAACTGCATGCTTGTAGTTCTAATGGTCACTGGGATGGAGTTCCATTGTAGTGCAGCTTGTACTGAACATGCAGAATGACTGAAAGCACTTTTGTGTGATATTTCTTCGATAGCAAGCTGAATCTAACAGCAAGGGGGACTGTGGCTATATGTGGAGAGCAGGACCGTCCTTCAATCAGAGGACCGGTGGTTCGATCCCCGGCTCTGGCTCGGCTAGTCGCATGTCGATGTGTCCCCTCTAGTCCTTGAGCAAGACACTTAACTCCAAACATGCTGGCGTAGCTGGTGTAGAAATATGATAGAATCTGAATTGTAAGTCGCTGTGGATAAAAGCATCTGCTAAATGACTGTAATGTAATGTAATGGTAAACAAAGGTATTCCTCCTCATCTAAAGCCATTGGACAACAGTCCACTGAGCGTTACTCACTAAGTCATAAAGTCCTGAGATGTATGAATGATGCTATTCAGTTTATTCTGATAGATCCCTGCTGTGATACATCATACTTTATTGTATTGTAATTCCTAAAACAATAACTTAATAAAATACAAATATTTATTGTTGCAGTTCTTTTACATTCCCTAATGTCATCTAACAAATCATTTGAATACAGTGATATTCATATTATCTAATGTAGAGGCCCACGTCATCATGTTATCTTGAGAGTTTGATATAGCATCAAATGCAACATGTTCTCAAACATTTATACTAATTGTATTTATTTTTTATTTATTTGATATGGGACAGTGCACATAAATAAAAACATTGCTGTAAATGCGCCAGAGTTATATTTTTCATCTGTAGTCCCAAGAGTCAGCTGTTACAAAGTAAACCTAAAAACAGAATATTAGATTACATTTAAAAGGTTGTACAATATTGACCCTTTACAATGTGTGCACAAACGATGAAAGAGGTGACAATATTAATGTAAGTAGTATCATCATTCAGCAGCCTCTTAGCATTGTCAAGTACTAACAAGCAGTGGTGTATAAAGTACTCAAAAGCCATACTTGAGTAACAGTAAAGATACCTCACTGGAAAACTACTCCAGTAAAAGTAAAAAGTCACCTGTTAGAATACTACTTGAGTAAAAGTCTTAAAGTATCTGATATTTATTGTACTTAAGTACAAAAGTACTTAAGTATCAAAAGTAATTTTCTGATATTAAATGTACATCATAACCTGAACATTAAATGAACATCATAACCTGTTCATTGAAAGTAAAAGTACAAGTAAATGCTGTTAATAAAAAAGCAAAGGGTCAGAATTGTGAGAATTATGAAGTGTATTCTTTTAAGCGCTGTGGCCACCATGACCAAGGACATGGAGCTGTGTTGAACATAATTGGGTTGGCTGTGATCCATTCAGGAGCAACAATGTTCAACATAATATATTGTACATCAGTATACTTTTGCATCTACTATGAACTTATCATCATAATTCTCCGAAAAGCAATATGACACTATGAAGGAGTTGTAACAGTGCGTTTATAAGTATGCTCATTAGACGAGAGGCTGTAGAGGGCAAATGCATAATATTATGTTCAGCAAAAAATATCCACTTGATGCATCAGGTCAGTGTTTAGAGAAAGGACACCTGCCTTGTAAACTCCTATGGGCCTGATTTGAACACAACAGACAAAGGTTTTGCTCAAGCTGAATCTGCAATTGGGCGACTGCAACCATCATAACTCCATCTGATCATCCACAACATGACTCAAATATCAAAACATGATCAATACTAAAGCAGCAACCCAGTTATTACTTGAAACTGAAAAATGTTCTGTTCATCTTCAAAAGAAGTTGGTTTTCAAAATTGCGAGAATTCAGTCTCGCTCTTCTTGGGCTGAAGACTAGTCCTGCGATGCTAAATAGCCTTTCACAGGCCGCTGAGGCAGGTCACAGACACAGACAGCTTGCGCACTGCTGCGAAGGACTTCCCTAATGCTAACGCTAATGCTAACGCTAACGCTGCGCTCTCTCGGCTCCCATCAATCCTATGGTGTCGTGGCTAGCTACAGCTAACGTTAGCCAACTAGTGCTGCACAACTGTCAACACTTCCTCAGCTCACTAACTCGCTAGCAATCCACAAGTGTTGGTCTTCGTCACCACCGTCGTTTGTTGCGGGAGTAGCAGGTGCTTCCATTTCTGCTTCCATCATGAAATCAGTCATCGTAGAGTGGAATTATACTCATAGTCGCCCGCTAGCTATAGCATGTAGCATCCTGGGCATCACTGGGAATCAAAACACCGCGGCTTTGAGAGCACTTGTTTGCAATTGTGCATTAACGTGATTAACCAATGATTTAACTTGCTGCTCGGACCACTGATTCACCAAACCTGCTTGCTTGCAGTCTGTGTTCCATCACAGTCCCCGACGTTGGTCTCATGATTCATTTTTTTATAAAGATAGATTTGATTTTGTAGCGAGTAACGAAGGTTTCAGGGGAAATGTATCGGAGTAAAAGTATCAGTGTTCTTTGCAAAATGTAGTGAAGTAAAAGTAAACAGAAATATAAGTAGTAAAGTAAAGTACAGATACCCATAAAAACTACTTAAGTACAGTAACGAAATATTTCTACTTCGTTACTATACACCACTGCTAACAAGACAACACAGAGGCTCTCAAATTGAACACACACAAAGCAAAATAAAATGAGGGATAACTATGCTCAAATAGAAACATGGACTAAAGACAAGATGATGCTGCATTGTTAGACACTGAAAAACATTCATGTCAGAAAATTGTCAGTCAAATTTTAGAGGTAATCTTGATACATCAAGATTTTGATGAGCAGTTGAAGAAAGGGATTATAACCTGCATGGGACAGTTACTAAGTAGTATAAAATTGAATCGCCTTCCATTTCTTATCGCTGTGTTAGAAGACTGGGATTTTGGCAGTCTTTTAGACAAAGGTTGTGGTTTTTCACGTTACCAAATACTAAAAACTGTATAAAATCTGGACAGCACATATACTAAAAAGTACATATTTCTTCTGTACCAAGTTATCTCTGTGGTGATCTCATTTAGCGTACTACTGGAAGAGAGCACGTGGCAGTTGTCTGGGCCGTTCTGTACATCATGTTTGTAAACTGTACCAGATGAGGCCCAACACTTTCCCTCTGCAGGGGTAGCCAATGGTTGCAATACGTGAGGGATATTTCTGAGCTGGAAAGAGTAACCTGGAAAATCGCTTGCTTACATGGCAGCATTCGCTGCAGCATGTCCTGTTGAAATGGGATCAGAAGCGTTAGTGTGACATTACCAGGGCCAACAATCTGACCCACATGAGCTCAGATCGGTCCTTATTCATTTCCGGGTTTTTTCCGAATGGGTTGTCGTATGTTGATGACGTCGGGGTAATGGCCGCTCTCGCTGTGGCGTGAGGACTGTAATATTTTCTCCACCATAGCTGTTAAATTAACCCGTAAAATATTTATTGTACGCTGTAAAAAAAACAATATCAGCAGGAGAGGGCAGTTCTTACCGCAGCAGCGCTGTCTTTGAAGAGCTCCGGGTCGGCAAGGTGAATGAATACATGTGTGGTTGTTAGCAGCTAGCAGAGTGTAGCTGCGCGCTTAGCTTATAGTTAGCTACAGGGATGGATGCATTCTTTATCGAAAGACAGACGAGCGGGCTGCAATGACCGCTCATTGTTCAAGTGTCCGGTTCGTTTTGCACCAAGGATGACCGGTTTATCTGTGTACATTCTTCTAGGACGACGTGCTGCTCGGTGTGGGTAGTGTGCTTGGTGGTTAGCAAGCTCGCCGCGTTGACGTTGAAGTTATGGGCCTTGTTGCGACCCAGTTATTAGAAGTGTAATACCAGTCATTGTACGGTGCAGCTGAACTTACGTATTTACAAACATGGACATGTTGTGTCAGTACGTGCACGTTAGTAGGTAACGTGAACTTTCTTATGGAACCATGAAACCCGTACGAGACATTTGCAGTGACGTTTCATGAGGTTTTTAGCTCCTTCCATTTGCAGATAACGTTAACGCTAGTTGTTAGCTAGCATGCTATTGCTAAGATGTTCCTTTGCTGTTAAATTAGCAGCACTGGAATCTAACTTTCATTAAAATTTTACCTATATTATTATGGCTCACTGTCGCATGAAAGGTTTTTAAAATTAAAGTTCTTGTCCTCTCAATTGATATGACGTTAGCCAGTTTGTTAACAAGCTGGCTGGTTTAATTCGCTCAGGCAAATTCCAAAGCACACAAATACAAACTGTTAGTTTGCTGTCGTACACTGCTGTGTTATTTAGTCCAATACTTTAGTCTACTTCATTATGTAGAGTCTCGCATATGCCAAACCTCTGTAAATACTCGTATTATAGTATAATACGAGTATATACGACCGTATAATAATTATACGGTCTGTTAATTCTGTCAGTATTGTTCCATCAACAAAGCTGTTGATGGCTTTTCTTTTGGTACATGATTTGTGTGTTAACTTTATTGGTTAGTTAGTGATCTGAAATCCTATTCTATTATTTGTTATATGATATGGAATTATGTATTTTGAAACATAGAAAAGTTTACTTTCAAAAGTTGGGCCCAGTTAGGATATTACATGTTGACTGTTTTATTTTCTTTACAGACTGAGGTTGTGTTTACACCAGAATATTCCCTGATGGATACTCCTGAAAGCCCTACCCAGTCCCCTCAGTCTCCTGAGGAGGAGGAGAAAGGCCTTTCTGACAGTGAGCTGCTGGATTCTCCTGATGAAGAGGAGGACGGGCTCATCTCTGACAGTGAGATAGTCCAAGAAGAGGAGAATGGGGGGCTTGTCGAGGAGGAGGAGGTGTTGGAGAGCCACGGAAGAAATTCGGAATCAGAGGAGGAGAGGGAAGAAGACGATGAGGTGGTCCCTGACTTTGTCTCTGACGCAGAGGACGAGGAACCTGTCGCAGAAACAGAAGGGATGGGACAGGAGGATGGGACCATTGTGCTGATGGAGGGGGATGAAGATGGTCCGCAGAAGGAACAGTTGGATGAGAAGGAAGCAGAGGATCAAGAGGATGGAGTCATTGACACCCCACAGTCTCCAGACTCAGAACAGGGCAATAGCTTCATTCCTGAAGAGGATGGAGAAGATGGGGAGGAAGGATACGGGGACTACAGAAAGAACGACTCTGCAGATCCTGAGACGGCTGAGGAGGAGGAGGAGGAGGAGGAGGAGGAAGACAAAAGCAAGGCTGAGGAGGAAGAGGGGATGAGAGCTGAGGAAAGGAGGAGAGCTGTCGTGGTGAGGCAGATGAAGGATGACCCGGCGTCTGTTTCCCGGGAGCTGGACGAGCATGAACTTGATTACGATGAGGAGGTCCCAGAGGATCCCAGTATCCCTACACACGAGGAAGAGGAAGATGAGGAAGACACGAAAGTGCAGGGAGAAGAAGAGGAAGAGACTCAGGACAAAGTCAATAAGAAGAAGGAGAAGAAACCAATCCTCCCCCCATCTCCTAAGGACAGGTCGGGTGACTCCAAAGGGCCTGAGAGGATGCGCAGAGATTCCTTCAGAGACAAGAAGAAGGATGAGGATGATGGAGAGATTGATGAAGGAGAGATTGATGTAAGTGATCATAGTTTGGATTATATGTTGATCAGTGTCATATTCAGAAGTATCGGTCACTGCTCTCTCGTGTGGAATTCTATTTGTTCTTTTGTTTAGTACAACATTTTAAAACCATTAGCTTTTAAATGTATAGATAGCCGTAATGGCTTGACAATAGAGGTATTAGAAACCTCTCCAACGCAGCACTGCTCTCCTGCTCTGCAGCCTACGTTGTATTTCACTGTTGCAGGTGAGTCTGAATTCTGTCGTCCAGGTTGGCAAAATACCAGTCAACGTTAGATTTCTCTTTCTCTTTAGCAAAGCTTACAAAACATCCGGTAGCAGCTTCTCATTTTTAGCTGGCGCTGACCCTCTTACCCTTATGAACTTTATAGTTTTGACATTTGGTATTTGGATGACCTTGTGAAATACAGGTGTGACAAAGTCAGTGGGCTACCCCTATTTTAGTGTGCCAGATACATATTGAATCACCGCTGTATCCTGCTGTTATTTTGATACATGTGTTGGATCAGACCTCGTACCAGCAAATACTCATTATAAAATGACAGGTATTGGGATTTGATCCATACTGAACTTCATTTACAAACTGGTGCAATTATATTTTGGCCAACACTTCATTCACAGTACATCCAATACCCTGACTTATAATGACAAATGACCACCAAAATTATGTCACCAAAAGGTACAGGCCAGTGGCTCACTGTAGGTCAACTACCGAGGAACAGTATTTTCAAAAAAGGAGCTTTTTCTTTAACTCTGATGAAGATGAGACTCTGACATCTGGATGCAAGAGTGTCTTGTGGCAGCTTGCTAGTAAAACACGTTGGCAAGTAACTTGTTTTGCAATCTCAAATGTTTAGAATCTGCCAAAACCGTACTTGGAAACGACCGCCTGCACACTCTGATCAGATTCTGTTCTTCTCTGATGTTGACTGGTAGACAGAGTAGACCTAAGAATTAGCTTTGTGCTTCCATCTTGATTTCACCTGCGATGATGTGTGACAGCGCAGTGCCACATACCGGTTATGGTTCCTGATTCAAAGGTACAGGCTGTTTCATCCTTTCATTTCTGAAAGTGTCCTTGCTCATGCGTTTTATGTCGGGTATAATGAATAGTGCTAAATGCATTGCAACCCTGCAACAGATTGTTGTTTCAACTGTTTTTTTGACATGGCATTTAAAAAAGACGCTCTCCTAACAGCTTATCTTTTAGCGTGATGTCTTGGTAGGATACAATAAGGTGCTCTAAGATGTCATGATTTCCCTTTTGAATGTGTGGGCAGGACGATGACCTGGAGGAGGGGGAGGTCAAAGATCCCTCAGACAGAAAGATCCGACCGCGTCCCATCTGCAGGTTCTTCATCAAAGGTAGGTGGTGAAGAGCAGCTCTCGCCGCAGCAAGGCAGATGTTGTCTGCCTCTTTGAGCTTATGACAAATGTATCGTTGCATTTGTTTATGTAACCCGGTGCGTAACAACAACTTGCACATAATTAGTGCAGCCATTACAAAGATTGTCCACCAGAGTGCACTGATTAGTTTATATTTCAACAGTAAAATGTCTTGCATAACACAATATGTGTGTGTATATACTGTGCGTGTATATGTACAGTGCTGTGAAAAAGTATTTGCCCCCTTCCTGATTTCTTTGCATATTTGTCACACTTAAATGTTTCGGATCATCAAACACATTTTAATATTAGACAAAGATAACCCGAGTAATAAAAAATGCAGTTCTTAAATGATGATTTCATTTATCAAGAGTGAAAAGCTATCCAGACCTACCTGGCCCTGTGTGAAACAGTAACTGCCCCCTAAACCTAATAACAGGTTGTACCACCCTTGGCGGCAACAACTGCAATCAAGCCTTTGCGATAACTGTCAGTGAGTCCTTCACATCGCTGTGGAGGAGTTCTGGCCACTCTTCTTTGCAGACTTGTTTTAATTCAGCCTCATCGGATGGTTTTCGAGCAGAAACGGCTTGTTTGAGGTCATGCCACAGCATCTCAATCAGATTTAAGTCCGGACTTTGACGAGGCCACTCCAGAACCTTGACTGTGCTTCTGTTGAGCCGTTCAGAGGTGGACCTGCTGGTGTTTGGGATCATTGTCCTGCTGCATAACACAACTGCGCTTGAGGTCACCAACTGATGGCCGGACATTGTCCTTCAGGGTTTTCTGGTAGAGAGCAGAATTCATGCTTCCATCAATTACGGCAAGTCGTCCAGGACCATCACACTACCACCACCATGTTTGACTGCTGGTATGATGTTGTTTTTATGAAATGCTGAGTTAGTTTCACGCCAAATGTAACGGGACGCACAACTTTTGTCTCGTCAGTCCACAGAATGTTTGCCCAAACGTTTTGGGGATCATCAAGATGTTTTTTGGCAAATGTGAGACGAGCCTTTGTGTTCTTTTTGCTCAGCAGAGGCTTTTGCCTTGAAACTCTCTCATGGATGCTGTCTCTTTCTTATTGTTGAATCATGAACACTGACCTTAACTGAGCAGGTGAGGCCTGCAGTTCTTTAGATGTTGTTCTGGGCTCTTTTATGACCTCCTGGATGTGTCGTCGATGTGCTCTTGGAGTAATTTTGGCAGGCCGGCCCCTCCTGGGAAGGTTCCAAGTCTTGTTGATATAATTTAGGATTAGCAGTAATGAAAATGTCTTCATCTCATTTTGTGTGTTAACCCAAATAATACGTATTTGTTATTCTCTCTGGGTAACTGTGCCTACGTCATCAACTGCCTGCAAATCATTTTTTAACTATACTGTAACATTTTGTCTTCTGCAGGAAATTGCACTTGGGGTATGAACTGTCGGTTCATCCACCCCGGAGTCAATGACAAAGGGAACTATTCCCTCATCAGTAAGCCGGACCCCTTCTCCCCTAACGGAGCGCCCCCTGGAGGACCTCACCCACTCATACCCAATAATCCCTGGGTAGGTGTACAATACTGTCAGTGTTACACTACATGAGTCCAGATAAAAACAAATGCTCAGGAGCTGAATCCACTCAGTGTGCAATTCTACTGATGGCATCACTGGACCTCTGCATCTCTCTGAGCATGTGTGTAATATAGGGAATCTAGTGAATTCATGTGTTGCTGTTTTAGGCTGGACCTGCAGTGGAGGAGCTCCCTCCACCACCTCCTCCAGTGGAGCCTCCTGTAGAGAGTGCCTGGGAGCGAGGTCTAAGGCACGCCAAAGAGGTAAACACTTCCACTGCTTCTCATGCAAACCAAAATGAGCAGCTGTCATGCTGCTGTGAGTGTGTAAACGAACTGACTGTGTTTATTGACACTGCAGACACAGTTGCAATGCAAGGTATATCCGTTTTATTGCACTACTACCCTTTATCTGTTTGGAAAGCTAAGATATTCCCTGAAGCCTATTTTGTAAGCCACATGCGTTTTGATCTTCACCTTGTCACAGAAGGTTCTCATGTAGAACATGGGACCAGCATTACACAACAAGTAGAGCAACAGATCCATGAACGAGAACAGCAGCCACAGACGTGTTGCCTATCATCACGTCAATATAGAACTTGCAGACGTTTGCCAACTTGCTAAACTTCCCGTTTACCATCATTGATAGCGGTGGTTTCATCAAGCTGTTGCGTGTCCCGTAGGTGCTGAAGAAGGCCACCATCCGGAAGGAGCAGGAGCCGGACTTTGAGGAGAAGCGTTTTAATGTGACCATCGGAGAGGACGACAGAGAATTTGACAAAGAGAATGACTTCCTCAGAGAACGCAGCTACCGCATCATCAGAGAGTAATGCCACATTGATTGTTCAGTAGATGCATTGTGCACAGCTTTGTTCTCTGTTACCTTTAGTTGATTTGGATCCAATCCTGTCAGACTTGCTTGATTTTAGTAAAGCTTGGTGAGATGACAGACACACTACAGAATCATTGAAGCTGCAGCTCTCACAGGAAGAGTCTCTGATGCTCCCTGAAAGATTTGTATTATTTATTTTTTGATCAACTCTGTGCCTTTGTCATTAGTTGTGTTTATTTGTGTTATCCTCTCCATACTCGTCACATCAGCCCAGTCTATCTGTAAATACTGCTGTTCTTTAATGAAATCTCCATTTCAGTAGTTCTAGTAAGGGACATTTCTTTCCTACCCTTAAGAACAGATTTTACTGTCTAATGTTGCAGCAAAACACAAACGCATACTCACAATTAGTGTGTAGTAAATGTACCAGATATGATTAATAATTCATTATTGATGTTAATCTGTTTACTTTCAGTGAAATGGACTTCAGGGATCCTGTTTATGGGTAAGTAGACCGCCTTCACACAACTCCTAACCAGGCCATAGTGTAGACCAGAGGTCCCTGATCAGCGTACCCTGTCCCTCTGGACAAGGACCTATAACTGACAGATTGTTGACAATTATTACATTTTGACAGAGCCTTTTTACTTTAACAAGCGTTAAACCTACCCACTCCATGTTATGTAACTTTATACCTGTATCTCATAGGGAAACATTGTATCTACTTTTAACTTCACTACGTTTATTTGACAATATTAGTTGCTAGTTAGGCTACTTTGTTGCAGTTGAACACATTTAAATAATATAGGCCTACGGTAAAAAACAGCGGCGAAGTCCGGGTGAGGGTGGTGTCCAGCTGACACGTCCGGGGCTGCACGCCAAACTAGAGCTGGTCACTGCGCACCGGTCTTGAGCCAGCCCACCCGTTGAGAAGTATTATGAAACTGGCCATGCCCTGTGTGCTGAATACACATGTAAGTAACTTTTATGAGGTATCGTAGAATTCAAACGTGTTTCCCTCCACAGTGACCAATATGCTGATCCATACTATGACTATGAAATGGATGCCCTCTGGCGAGGTGGCCAGTATGAAAACTTCAGAGTGCAGTACACAGAAGCTCCGCTTCCTTACCACTACCCTGTGAGTATCCTCCACAGTCTGCTCAGTGTTCTCTCTAACGTTAAGCTTTTCATCCCCAAAGCGGGTCCTTCACCAGCACAAAGTAAAGCAAAAATGCCAAAGCATGAGGTCCAAACAGGGAAGAACAGATGAATGGTAGTGGACAACACAAAGACACGAGGACAGTTATACAGACAACATGAATTCACTATTACTCCTGTTGGAGTGATGCTGAAAACTACAATTTCCAGGTTTTTTTGTTTTGTTTCTAATTAGGAATGAAACTATATATGTGTGAGTCATATGAATTGAATGGGAACGAAATAATTACCACCAACAAAACTGAACATATCCCTCTGGACAGGAGCGTGAACGGGAGCGGGAGCGGGACCCTCGGGAGCGGCCCCGGGACCGAGAGAGGGAGCGAGATCACCGGGAGAGGGAGCGCCGGCAGAGGGAGAGGGAGAGAGAGCGGGAGCGCGAGAAGGAGAGGATGCGGCGGAAAGAGGAGTGGGAGAGGGACCGGATGAAGCGGGACGAGAAGGAGAGGCCGAGGATGCGTCCCCCTCGAGAAGCCAGGGAGAAAAAAGACGAGGACAAGCTGAAACCACGCTCTCCCCTCAGCCTGCCACCAAAGTGAGTGGATTTTCAGTTGGCTTGAGATTGATTGTTTTATTTTACAAAAACATTTGGTGTCATGTCCTGATACACCAGCAAGGAGTGAGGACAGTAAAACCCAGTCCTTGGGCCCTTATGTTTTATTTGTCGCAGTTATGTCTTTGTGATTGTTGGGTGTCATGGACGCAGACATGCATGCACCACTATCACAGCCCAGTCCATACTGGGATCTGTGTTGGTTGCTTAACAACATGTCAGTGATGGACAATGTGATTCGGATCCCTTAAAGCCCTTTTTATTTTAAGGCTTGTGAACAAGATACATAAGCTACTAAGTGCTAACATTTCACAGTTGAACGGTCTTTTTGTCAAACTAATGCTGAAATATCAGCCTGGTTATTGGTCAAAGTCTGATCACTACCATATATGGTTTTGTTTCCTTTGTCCGTCACAATGAAAATGTTTGTTCATTGTATAAATTATGTATTTCTTCCTTTTCAAACATCTACAAACAACATATACAATTCACTTTCAAAGACCGAACAGAAATACAAAAGGCAGCAACTACAAAGAGCCGATATCACAAAACACTGTTCATCACACATCAGGGATGGCAGCGTTAAGGTGTCTGCTAGGTCCTGTTCAGTCCACTCATGAGCACGATGGCTCAGGAGAGCCAGCAGAACCTTGTCTTCACATTCGACACAAATGTTCACCCAGAGGATGAACTGATTCAAATTTGGTGGTCAATGGTCGAGGTCACTGTTACCTCACACAACACATTTTTGGCCACTACTCAAGAATGAATATGATAATCATGAGATTTTTTCACACAAATGTCTGTTAGAATGAATACAATGTTGGCATACATGGATGTAGACGTGACTGGTTGGCAGAGGCATATAACTGCGAGGCACTCATTCTGTTTTAGGTTAGAAAGGAAGTCTGCACACGACTTCTGGATATGTTGAAGAAGTTAAGTTGTTGACCTAGATTGTGTGTCGCCATCTGAGATCTGCTCCAGAGATCCAATGATGAGTGGTAGTGTGAGTGCCAGTGAGAGGTTGAAGAATAGAAGAAGGGAATGTGTGAAACCATTAGTCAACCATCATTTCCGTTGGATGTTTAAGCAATCAGTACTACAAAGGCTGTCTGGACGAGTAGTGTTACATGTTACAAGGTTACATGTCTTTGGTCGACAGGGTTGCACAACTAAATGTAGATTGTAGTCCCAATGTGCTACATAGGAAAGAAAACAAACAACAAAAACTATATGTGAAGGGTGGAGGATGAATTTAGAAGTCTCAGAGTAGGGCTGGGCGGTATGACCAAAAATCCATATCAGGGTATTATTTAAGACTCTACCGGTTTCACGGTATTTTTTTCCACCTTAATGCAATGGCGGGCCGTGCATTTTATACCTGCAGCTGAAATACCACCTTATAGCCACATTATGGCACCACAGCTTCTATTCGTTTTTAAGGCTGTGACTATGTACGAGTCGTTTGAATAACGCTCGAGCATTTAGAGAATGCAAAAGCCTAAATTCAGGAAAATATAATGTTCTCAGATGGTCTGGCTGTGGGATCCACTGTCATTCCTTAATGACAAGCCACGACCCAAAGAGAGTATCATAGGATTTTACTTTACACAACTTGAACGTACTGCTCTGCAGTCGTTCCTCGGCTCAGCACCCTCTATCATGGTGCAGCTCAACTCAGTCAGAATGCATTTTGATTGGTTGAACCGGTTTCTGGTTATTATCTGGTTATGTGGAACTTCTTTTGTAAACAACTCTAAGCCAACACCCGTCTTCAGCTAGTGTTCACTGATGAGTTACGTACAGAACTTGGGCAATATTACCGTAGAACTCCTTCCAGGTTGAACTCATTTGTGGGGGAATGCTGAGTTCTCTGAGAGCTACATGGTTGGACCTATCTGCACTTAGTACTTGGAAAATGAAGAAATACATATTGAGCGTTATTTTTGTGGAGAAGTTACTTTACGGCAACACAGTATTAGAACATTACCTAATATTTGGTTTAATAGTATGGAGAAGTTCTGTATTTTCTCTTATTGTTACTTAGCAGTAATAATTGATATGCATACTAACTATATTTGTGCAACACCTGTGCCTCGCCAGAATAATGAATTCATCAAAAACTGGTCTTGTTGATTCAGTTTAGCTACCAATAGTGAATAAGAATCGGTTTTGTCAAAAGATGTTGCCTTACCACATGTGTAATTACATTTATTTTAAGCCCATAAAAAGTTTTGTATTTCACATTTAAAAACGTGTTAATGCAAGATGGTTTGTGTTCCATGTCACACTGTGTGTTTTTAAACACCGGCTCTATAGTACAGAACAAACGGTGACGTTAGGTAAAGAACAAACGGTGACGTTAGGTACAGAGGTTGGTTAGGAACAGGTTGAAGCCTCCTTTCTCCAGAAGGCTCCTCCGGCAGAGTCACTAAACCTACAAAAGCTCTGCAAACATCCTATTACCTGTGGGCCTGATAGGTTTATTGGCACCACTTCATTTTTTCATTCCTTCCTCAAAGGAACTGTTCTGTTGATAAGAAAATGTACGTGAGAGCTAAAAATAGCTCCCGTGTTGTGATTCTATTTTTAGCTCTGACATCACTCATTTGCTCTTGCATCACTCCTGCGGAATATGTGCCTGTTACATACTCGGTACACTGGAGGACAGCCACTCTTTCATTGTGCTTCAGTAGAAGACTATATTATTCAAAGTATGTTTCCCTGTTCCACATTGATGTGGGTGTTGTTTTTTATTCTTCGTCATTACCTGTGATACTAAGCTTCAAACAGTTTATGCCGCACATAATCCAAAGGCAGTTTCTGTTTCATAGTAAACCAAGACATACCAGTATGTCCCCTCGGGCTGAGCTAGTACCAACACGAACATCACAAAGTCCATTCTCTAGTGTAACACTTTCTTTAAATATTAATCTGTTGCTTTTCCAAAAATGTATCAGTCACTTTTTGAAATCCACACGAATCACTCTTCACATTGGCATAATGCCAGGACTGCGAGTTTTTATTAAAACATAATTATGACTGGTGTTAACTGCAGGCCTAATCAATAATCTGATACATATGTACCGGTGGTACATATGCGCACACGAGGCCACATTTTATAAGCCATTGATATTGCAAATAGGAATGTCGGGATTTACCCATTTTTCCATAACCACAGTTATATAAATCACGTTTTCATAACCATTAGAAGAGGTTAGATGTATATGGTGTCCTGATTACTGCATTGAGACGTGTTTTGTGTGTGCAGTGAAGTCTCTTCTTGAGTCACGTTGTGCGTGTGCACACAATGTCCTCTGAACTTTCACCTCGACAAGTTACACTGTGCCCCTCGGCCAAGTCATAAGAGGTTTTTTTGATTTACCACAGTCTGCTTCCCCACTCGTCTTCTCCTGATTCCACCTCTGGCCGTCACAGCGACCGGCTCCCGTTCGTCCCCTGCGTTAGAAATCTTGCCCTACTTGTTTATCTACGTCAGGGATTCCCAAAGTGGGGTGCGCGCACCCCTGGGGGTGCGCGAGCTGCCTCTAGGGGGTGCGCGAGAGGAAAAGTGTAATGGCGGTGCAGTCCTGTCTCCTAAAAATTACGTTCCCCCAAAACTAAAATGCATTCTCAATTACGTTTTACCACGAACGTATTTTCTCCCTGATTGCGTTTGTGTTTGACGTACAAATACGCTTCTCATCAACATATCTTTGCTGTACTCTAGTCTTTATTATTTTTCTGTGATCTGCCTCGCCTCTACCCCGCCACCCACAAGTTATTGACCCGCGGCCTGTTCCGAGGGCTGACAGACCTGACGATCGGGTGCCTCACGGCGGGGACGGCTGGAGACCTCGCGTCCCGGCGCCAACGGGTGAGCGCGGCCACTCGGAACCATAACACCAAGTCCCGGATTTCACCCGGGGGACATTCTGGAGGTATTGTGACCGGGTGATGTGATTCGTTGCTGGGGAGGTATGAGCCGAGAGTGGCGGGGTGTTATGGAGGTATATATTACAACTCGGTGTTGTTCCCGTGCGTGGATGAGCGCATTTCTGCCGGAGACAGGCGGCGTGTTGTGGTAGTATTCTGACCGCGTAATAGGGAGAAGGAGAGGCGGTGGTGGAGAGGGAAAAATGTTAAAGAGATGGTGGAATGTATGATTGGAGAGAGAGAAGCGAAAAAGTTGGACGTGATCCCGGTGTCCAACAACACTGTCGCGCGCATCGATGCTTTGTCCGAAGACATCCTGGCTACATTAGTCGGTGGCGTAAAGAAGAGTGAGTTTTACTCTCTGCAAGTAGACGAGCCTACAGATGTGGCCAATCTGGCCACTCGTCCGTTACCTTCGTAACGTTACGTCCGTTACCTTTTCGGAGGCACGGTGCAGGAAGAGTTTGTGTTTTTTATCTTGTAAACAAACGCCACGCGCGAGCAAACTGTTCTCTCATTAGTCCAATTTTTATGCGGCTCTGTTGCTTTTTTTTTTAAGGTGTGTGTGTGTGGGGGGGGGGGGGGGGTTGGGGGTGCGTGAACCCGGTCGGGATGTAGAAGGGGGTGCGTGGCCTAAAAAGTTTGGGAACCGCTGATCTACGTCATCCCCCCTCTGTCGCCGGCCTCTGTCGTCACCCGGGCTCCATGGCCGCTATACGAGACTCCCTGTTTCAGTGACGTGAAGAACATATGACAATGATACGGCCAATATCACAGTATGAATGTAGATATGCATGGATACATTTCAAATTATGGATATGATTGATTTTACACATATATTTCAAGACACACATGTTTTTCTCCCACAGAGGTTAGTAATTGTGAAAAAGTGAAACTGATATTTCCTCTGATATAATTGACAATTAGTTAAAAGGCTTTTCCAGTTCACTGGAGGGTGCTGAGGTTTTCCTGGTTCGATCAAAGCCAGCGGGATTGGACGATATCGACTGAAATACAAACACTTCAGTTTGTCATGACGGTGTTGGTCAGTCTGTCTGCTTGACTCTGAAAACCATTTTGCTGCCATAAAAATGGCTGAAGTGAGATGACCAGAGTGAAAACTTTATTTTATGAGGCGTTTTATGAGAACAGGAGTTTACAAACATCATCATTTGCAGTGTAAACTTACCTGCAATTAATTAGCAGGTAATATATGTTGGAGCACAATGCAAAATGTTTAGAATCGCAATAAGATCAGTTCATGACTCAACTATGGTGATAATATTGTAACGTGGGGCCTTTGGTGATTCCCAGCCTACAACCAACAGCGTTGTCATTGCTTGACTTGTCCACCTGACTGTAGCAGTTCAGAGAGCAGACACTAGACCGTGCTGCTGTCATTACACACACACGGCAGCTAAACCGACCGCTGCTCCGCTGCAGTGTATATCCTAACACAGCAAATGCAATCTTGGTTCATTTCCTCCAACAAATATTTAGATACACCCTTGAAGGTTAACTTGTTTTGTAAAAATAAACATCGGCCTCTACCAGGGAAAATCCCATATATGTTTATTTGAAAAGTCTTAGCTGGGAATTATCCAGTGTTTTTTGCAAATCACCCCCATGTGTATATGTGATGTATCATATCAGCAGGTTGCTGCTTTTAATCCTTTTCTCTTGGGTTGGGTCACATGATGAAACACAAAGTAAGATTATTGATTTTGTCTGTTAAACATTAGAAGCTAGTATCGATAAAATCCCAGCGATACCCATCCCTACCGCCGATAACGTCCCCACCCACGACGTCAGTGCGGAAAGAAGACTAGCAATTATCTAGGTCAGGGATTCCCCTGGGGGTGCGCGAGCTGCCTCTAGGGGGTGCGCGAGAGGAAAAGTGTAATGGCGTCTGATGGTGTAATAATGTTAAATATATTTTTAAAAAAATGTAATTTTAATTAAAAAAGTGGATGTTTCACAAAATAAAAACATGAATTATAAAATCCCCTTTGTAAGATTTAAAATTAAAAGTGGAAGAGGAAGATGACGGAGGAGACCGAAAAGGAGGAAGGGATAGCACAGACAAATCGGGAGCACATCGGCCCATCGCGGAGTCAAGGTAAAAAAGAGGAAACGAGGGTGAGCATCAGACTGGGAAAAAAAGAGGAAATATGATGAAAAGTATCTGTGTCTGGGCTTCACTTGGATTGGCAACGCAGATTGCCCAAAGCCACAGTGCGTGGTGTGCAGTGAGGTTCTGGCTAACAGTCTGAAGCTCTTATTTACGTCGCCACCTGAACACCAAGCATGCCAGTGCAAGTCAAAAGCCCCTTACATTGTTTATATCGAAATTGGAGGAGTTACAAAACAGCCAAAAACAACTGGAGTCTCATTCATGTGTTGGGTCTATAAATGACGCACTACGGGCTTCATATCTGGTTACAGAATAGCGAGAAAGGGGCTACCGCACACAATCACTGAAGACGTGAGCTCGCCAGCTGCCAGAGAGATGGTGGAATGTATGATTGGGGAGAAAGAAGCAAAAGAGTTGGACATGATCCCGGTGTCCAACAACACTGTGTCGCGCCGCATCGATGCTTTGTCCGAAGACATCCTGGCTACATTAGTCGCTCATTAATTGTAAATTAAATGTGATAATCTGCCTCTGAGCCTGTGCGTGTGTGCTCGCATCCGTATTGCTCTTTAAAAGTGACGCCTTGTGTCACTGAAAGTTATTGAAACTTTGTTGCAGTGTTTCTCAGGGCGTTTTCACACCTTCAGTTCGTTTGATTTGTTCCGATTCAGGATTAATATGATACAATGTTGCAGTTGCCCCTTTGTTCGGTTTGTGTTCACACTGCAACATTTAACAGCGGACTACATCTGTAAACAAATGCCACACGCGAGCAAACTGTCATTTCTATGCGGCTATAAATAGGCTCTGTTGCTTTTTTATTAATTTTTATTCAGGGGGGGTGCGCGAACCCGGTCGGGATGTAGAAGGGGGTGCGCGGCCTAAAAAGTTTGGGAACCGCTGATCTAGGTTATCCAGTGCCAGCAAAAGGATGAAAGCCCTACTTGAACCTGACGAGTCCCACCCATCTGGAGCTGTGGCGCTTCACTTGTCTGATCACACTTGAAATACGTGGTGCGACCCGAGCCTGGAGTTCTGTGGTCTGTCTGCAACCCGTGTCCTGACTGCTCACAGCTGGCTGTTTAAGTTCATTACGATGAATCAATATCCACATTGCCCACCCCGACTTTGTAGTCCATTTGTTTTCTATCCACATGCATTTTGGGCAGTTTCGGTTGTCTTTGTTGGTGGTGGAAAAATATCAATGTGTTTCATTGCAATCCAATCTTCAGCATCACAGCACAAATTTCCTGATTGAGAGTCAGAGAATTCACCATGCAACAGGTGGCTTGATGACCTACTACTTGCTTTGGTCTGGCTGCTTTTACCACACTGTATTGAAGTCACATTTTATGGGAGATCATTATCATCATTAGCTTTAGAACTGGACAAAACTATCCACAGTTGCAATTCACACCCTGAATCTCACTGCACAATGCAGAATGACTCTATAGCTCTTTTACATATCTGTTTCCAAATGTGCATGTTTTGAATTTTATGGAGTAATAGAAAAACAAAAAATCCATCAGTACGCCCAACATGCAAATCATATGACTTCTGTAGGAGGAAAAACAAGTTGTTGTGTATGCCAAACAGCAAAGCCTCACGGAAGTGTTTAAGCAGCACACGTTTCACTCATGGTAAATAGTCACGCTATGCCTGTGAGTGTAAAATCACTGCCTCATTACTCTCAACAAAAAAGACGAAGATAAGATAATAATGTAAAATATATACAGATTATTCTTCAAAAAATTTTTATTGCTTATTTAGAGGAATTATATCTCGTGATCAGGTGTGGTTAAGTATATGGAAGAAACCTCAGGAAGAACTGAGGAGGGATGGATGTCAATTGTGCAACAGATGTTGTCTACAGAATGAACAACATATTAAAATTACTACATCAATCCAGTTGACAGAAATTCTACATGTAATGGTAGTATTAACAAGAGTTGCACTTACAGCAGAAATAATAATTGAAAAATAGTGCTGGGCAACAATTAAAATATTTAATCGCGATTAATCGCATGGATGTTTTGCGATTAATCTCATTGTTGTGGCAAAGTTCAATAATGAATTATAAAGTAGTGTATTGCGCACTTTTATTTTAAAAGTACTGCTATATGAACAAAAGGGCAATAACATTTGGTTCACGAGATGCAGGTAGCATGTTTCATACTTAATGTGACTATAATTCATACTTTCTTGGCATCTTATTCTGAAAGCCGGATGTTCGTGAAGAAACCGGATGTTGGGGACCGTGGCTTACTGGGTAGAGAGGGTTGTCCACCAACCGAAAGGTCACGGTTCGATCCTCGGCTGCACCGTGTCCTGTGTCGAAGTGTCCCTGCGCAAGACACTGAACCCCTAACTGCTCCCGGGCGCCTGTCATTGGCAGCCCACTGCTCCCTACATATACAGGGATGGGTCAAATGCAGAGAATAATTTCCCCACTGTGGCTTCTTCTTCTTCTTCTTCTTCTTCTTCTTCTTCTTCTTCTTCTTCTTCTTCTTCTTCTTCTTCTTCTTCTTCTTCTTCTTCTTCTTCTTCTTCTTCTTCTTCTCTTCTTCTTCTTCTTCTTCTTCTTCTTCTTCTTCTTCTTCTTCTTCTTCTTCTTCTTCTTCTTCTTCTTCTTCTTCTTCTTCTTCTTCTTCTTCTTCTTCTTCTTCTTCTTCTTCTTCTTCTTCTTCTTCTTCTTCTTCTTCTTCTTCTTCTTCTTCTTCTTCTTCTTCTTCTTCTTCTTCTTCTTCTTCTTCTTCTTCTTCTTCTTCTTCTTCTCTTCTTCTTCTTCTTCTTCTTCTTCTTCTTCTCTTCTTCTTCTTCTTCTTCTTCTTCTTCTTCTTCTTCTTCTTCTTCTTCTTCTTCTTCTTCTTCTTCTTCTTCTTCTTCTTCTTCTTCTTCTTCTTCTTCTTCTTCTCTTCTTCTCTTCTTCTTCTTCTTCTTCTTCTTCTTCTTCTTCTTCTCTTCTTCTTCTTCTTCTTCTTCTTCTTCTTCTTCTTCTTCTTCTTCTTCTTCTTCTTCTTCTTCTTTTCTTCTTCTTCTTCTTCTTCTTCTTCTTCTTCTTCTTCTTCTTCTTCTT